>NC_047019.1:21733951-21874250 GCF_902652985.1 Pecten maximus
TTATTGGGTTTTAACAAGTTTTGCTATGAGTATATCCTATCAGTTGGTTGCTGATGTGTAATTCTGAAAGCAAGATTCAGATGATAATTAAGATAAACAAATCTGGACTCCATTAGTGCTAATGCTTTCTAATTAGAAAAAAATCTCACATAATTTCTCTATCATTTATGAGTTATTTTACCATCCATTAAAATTATCTAATTTGATATATTCGCAAACACACCCAACTTCTAGGCTAGACAGAACTTGTATATGATGTGGTAGGTTACGCATTGAGTCATCTGTGAAATAACCACTCCTCATTACCTCATTAACGCTTTGATGCTTTCACATTTTGTCAAAATCTGCAGTTAAATTACGACCAGTATGTCATAGTTTCCCATAGTAGAGCATGTAGCAAAGACATCAAAACTTTCCATTTCAGGTCTCTAAGGGCTTTTCATGTAATATGAAATAATCTCAAAATATGTACTATGGAGAGATATATCTTACATACCGTTATTGCTGTTTCTAAATTTAGAATGAAGGGTGGTTCAACATTGATGTCCGTGAGTCATAATAAAGTACATGTATAATGAAATGTTGAACTGAAAGATGTATAATCTACTGAATCTGTGCCTGGTTTCCTGTTTAGAATTTCTGATGTGGCAGACTAGGGGTCAATTTTCATTGGTTAATGTTGGGACTATACACAATGGTGTGGAACCTGTGGGTTGTGTTTAGGTAGGTAATTACAGTGTCTGGGGGCAGTCTGTACACTGAAAGTATGAGCTGGCCCATACCTATCTCATGATAATGTGCCCTCTAGGTACTCTATCACTCTTAATTATCTGATTATTAAATGGTCAGTTTTAATTACCATTAATTACACCATATCCTGTATTTATTACAGAAAGGTGTGCAGACTGGTGTGGTAATGTATTAGAATGTGATAATTAAGGATGTAATCACTGGTCTGTCAGATAGTGATAATCCCAATGTTCTATCAGAATTTCTAACACCTTGAGTTTTGAGTTGGTATAAAGCCTGGTTTATTTGTATTGGTACTATTAGTACTATAAGTACTTGTTTGGACTATAGTACTCTTACTAGATGTATACTTGGTTTGCAGAGGATTCATACTTGTGTGTTTTGTACTCTGTTGCAATGAGTATTTGTTGTAATATCATTCTGTACCTGAAAAGGAAAAAGAAATTCAGGAAACTCAAAAAACAGATTCAGTCCAAGACATGTAAGTTTTATTGTCAAGCAATTTGTTTTCTGTAGTACATGATAGCATATTCTTTTTGGAAACCAAATACATGAACTTTGGTTAATATTCATATAAATGCAACTTTCAGATGTATTTGGCTTGGTAATTGCCAATGTTTTGGTTAAGCAGTGGAAATTTTACTTGCACCTCAATTTAATTGTTTTTGTTTTGAAATATTGAATTTTGGGACCCAATTCTTTCAGCATTGAGTTTTTGAGACATCCCCTTCTAGCCTACATCATCACATTTTTCCCCATGCACTATTTAGTTTCCTATGCATTCTATAATGTGAAGTATATGTACAGCTGGTAATAGTGGTCACATGACCATTATACATATTCTGCATGCCTATACTGCACACATGTTGGTGGCTGAGCTTGATTCATACTGGGAAGTTGCCTTACCAATTTTTACCCAGGATATCAGGACAGAGGGCTTCCTTTCACTTTACCTTATTTCTTTCCTATGGAAGGACAGGGTCATCTCCACATTACCGAACTGTCCTTTTTGTATGCCTTGGACTATTTGTGAAGCTTTTTGGAATATGTCATGATCAGTGAGCAATCCTTTTGAATCAAGTTAATTTGCACTTGTAAGGATATGAATATGCCAACTTGTTGTTTCAAATCTAATTTCTCCCTTACTGTGGCAGTTTGTGTTTCTTGGGAAGCTGAGAAAAAGACTGGGCTGTACTGTTGTGGTAGTGTCCTTGGGCAAGACACTTTACCCTAATTGCTCTGGATGGCATGCGGCAGGCCGAGTGGTTAAGGTGTCCCGACACTTTAACGCTAGCCCTCCACGTCTGGGTTGCAAGTTCAAAACCTACGTGGGGCAGTTACCAGGTACTGACCATAGGCCGGTGGTTTTTCTCCGGGTACTCCGGCTTTCCTCCACCACCGAAACCTGGCACGTCCTTAAATGACCCTGGCTGTTAATAGGACGTTAAAAGAAAAACAAACCAAAAGCGGCAGGCCTCTCATATGTTGTTAAGTTAGGTAGTCACCAACTACTACAAGGAGACCTGCCTCAAAGTGACGCTGGTTGTTCACGGAGCACTAAACCCAGCATATATAGTTGATGTGAGAAGAGCAGGATGAAGATTTGTTATGTTACTGATCAGACTCTAAATGCATGTAAGGTTGAGTTATTGTGAAGTCAACCAATATGAGATGAAGTTATAAAGAAGCTATATGTAATCAGAGTATGCTACTGTAGCAGCTGTAAGATTGCAGGGACGGCTTGGCTTCAGAACAACCTGATCATATCGATTATCACCTAAGTTATATAATGATAGTATTACAATAGCCCTTGAATGATAACCATACAGTAGCACATTTGTGTGACATTGGTTTATTTGGATGAAGTTAAGAGCTCAAACTTTGTACTGAAAACTCTTTATATTAGTCTTCATTCTTTAGGCTTAACATTGGCTTTCAAGTACAGTACCATTTAACAAGAAAGTGATAAAATTCCTATAATCAAGTGGCCAAGTGGGTCAGAATCCCTATATTAATGAATCATATATATAAGGATTTGATTCCAAATACTGGTTATTTCTCTCAAAGGAGACATTTATATATTGAATTAATAAGCACTTGTACAATATTTATTATGTATGTTTACGCTTTCATGTAAATAACAGAACTCTTTTGTCAGTTAAACAAGATCTAGACCACAGAGAACTAAAACATATTTATAGAGCTTCAGCATACTTATCATGATACAGAATGTGAAGTTGGCTTGTAGTGTTTTTGGCAGATGAATTTCTCTGACCTAATCATACCCTGCAACTGGTTTTGACTGTTCTAGTTCTATGTGTGTAACTGCAAGTAATTAAATGCCATGAAATAGTTTGTGGGTGAAAGCCCAGCTGTATAATTAGACACACCAGGACAGATAGGTTATACAGACTCATTAGTGAAGTGATGTGGCCATCACAGAGGTTAGACTTCACACCTGGAGTATTCATGATGTCTGTGATGGAGGAGAGGATTCCATCTCTCACTCTGGGGATAGCTTCCACATATGTAATTCATTTCTGGAGAATAATCAAATGATTTGTTGCTCTCTTAGAAAGCAAAGTATTTGAAAATAAATTTAGATAATTATATTAACTTAATGAAAACAAGAACTTAATTTATGTAATTAACACAACATAATAAGGATTCAGATGTAAACATTTATGTTAAATATTTGAAATCGTAGTCACAATGCCTCTCATGTGTCCCTTGTCTGTTTTTGTACACCTCCCTGATATAAACTTGAGATCAATATCATGCAAATCAAAAATTTTTACCATATTTATCCAGCAATTAATATAAACCAGTGCCTGGTTATTAGCTTACTTGCAACTCAGTAAAAATATGGACAAATTTTATAGTTGTCATTTTATTGTTCTGCATAAAGTAAACTCCCTACTATTGTATACACCCTGTACTTTAATTTGTAGTGTGTAGTCTGGACAGGAAGCCAATATATTCAACAGTTGACCTTGATGTCCTTTGTATAGTACTATATGTGTACCATCTGTAGACTCACTGCTAATCTTGCCAATATATCTAGATGACTATACAGTTTACATGTACTACATACCTGAGGGCAAAGAATGAAATCAATAAAATTTCTTTTATGTCAAATGAATTTTATATTTGAATTGATATTCATTTACAAAATATAATTATTTTATTTGTAATTTCAGACATTAAATATGAAGAACCGGAAGCTCCTGTTGAATTTGGTGGTCAGTATGATGCAAAACCGAGTCTGGATATGAATATTTCCCCAAAACTTGTGCAAAACATGGATTTTAACATGTCTGGAATTACCACAATGGACTTGAGTACAGAAGAGCTCTGTGAGAAGGGAGATAATCAGCAGACAGATAAAGGTGATGGTGATTCTGCAATTGCAAATCAGGTTGTGGATATGGATGTATCTGATACCAATCTGCCAGAGACGAAAACAAAGTCATTTCTTATGTCAGTGCCTCTGGATGATGGTTCAATGGACAGTGGAAAAATGACGGATAGTGTCATGAGTATGTCTACCACCAGTAGTGTACAGGGGTCAACTAGCTCTGGCAAAAAGAGTCCAAGCACTGAAAAATCAGGTGAGTACTTTCTTTAGAAAAATGGGTAAAAGGTTAAAAAAAAAAGAAAAAAAGTTTGTTGTGTGTTTGCAATTTGTAAAGCCTTGAAAATCACTGTCCATATAAAAAGAATTTATGTTTATAGAATTCATTTATATATATGTGAAAATATTCAAGTACCTACATTTCAATTTAGGAATAGTTTCTCATAAATCATCAACCAGTCAGATTTCTAGTATTGTAAATTTATAATTGCACTGTAGAAATTGTTTTGTGTACTTATACTGGCATTGTTGGAAAACTCACATTTTGGTTTTGTTCAACATGGCAAGCATTGTAAAAGAATGTTGGGAATATATATGTTGCATTTTTGAAGAGTAATCAAAACATAGTATTTATACATATTTATTTGTTTAGCTTTCATCGTGATTTTCTATCTATTTTCTTTTATTTATATTACTTTTATTCATTTATAAAAAAAAGATATTAAAAAAATTGTTTCTGTATATATATACATTATATATATGTTCAAAGCTATTTCTCCCCTATGATATACACACCTTTTTAGTTTGAATTCCCTATGGTTTCACTTGCTTGTGGGTTCTCCCTCCTGAGAAGGATTATAATGTACTGGTGGTCAAAGTAAAGAATTTTTGACATGTGATGCAGAGGCAGGGCTGCCGATGATTGTGAAATTCGGGCCGGGGGGGGGGGGGGGGGGGGGGGAACCTGAAACCTGAAGGGATACATATAGGCATTCGTTTAAAAAAAACATATTTTCCAGATCAGCTTATTTAAGTTTTGAAAAAATTTTCAAAACAAAGGTAAAAGAGACTCTATGCTAGATTTGGCTATATATATGCTATTGCAATTGGCTTTTAGGATTATTGCAACCCTAGCTCAATTGAAATGTATGATAACAATAAGTTATTAGGTGAAATACTTCTCTATAATTTTATAGTATTTTCTATAGATAACAATGTGTGAACTGCCAGTTGTCATAAGGATATTATTAAGACAGATGAATAATTTAATGTAATTACATGTAAGTTGATAGTTGCCAACATTGATGCCATGACAGAAGCTTTTAAGTTTCAACTTAAATTAAAGTTAAAATCAAAAATGAAAAAAAATGTCTGTTATTTCAGCTAATTTTGGATTTTCTGGTATATCTTAATCTCTGACAACTAAATAAAGGTGAATGACTAATATTTGAAACTAATTTGATTGCAATAGTTTGTTTTGATTTCTAGTTTATGAATTCATACTCCTACTAATATTAAACATCTGTGATTTTATTTGGATAATTTATTTTTTTATCAATAGATGTATTAATCTATTATTGCGTGTTTTCTATTGGCTGTACTTTAGTAACATATATACACCTTTGTATATATGTAAGCCCAAATTTTCTTGGCAGCCCTGCAGTATATAGATATAGGACAAAGAAATATTTGAGAAACTCCAAGGTAACTAACAGGAACTCTGATGCTGAATTGAAATGCTGTGTTTTTCTC
This sequence comes from Pecten maximus, assembly GCF_902652985.1. NCBI lineage: Eukaryota > Metazoa > Mollusca > Bivalvia > Pectinida > Pectinidae > Pecten > Pecten maximus. The sequence goes on from NC_047019.1 coordinate 21,739,809, forward strand.
CAGGCCAGCAGTTTATATCCTATGGAAGAACATACGTGATTGTTAACGGAAAGATGGTTGTCGGCAAGTAATCACCAATATAATCTATATCAGGATCAATTATATTATACTTTATTCTCTGATTAAAGTACTTGTGGTGGTTTCCTTATTTTTTATGTTGGTTGGTTGGTTTAATTAACATATTATCGACAAAAGGACATTGATCTGCTCTTGTTTTTTTCCTTATCGTGCATCATCATTTGCCTTCCAGGAAATATTGATTGATTCATGTTAGCGGGGTATTTTATGTTTAGTAACGTGTATGGTAATGTAAACCATTGGTCGTTCCACATATGTATATTGTTTTTTATTTCATCGTTTAACAACCATCTCATCTCGAAGACCTCCAACGTATACCAAATTTGTACCAATTTCTGCTGGTCTTCAGGGTAAATTCTGATGGTTCAATCATCAGCAATTCAATAGCGATGTTAGGTACTGAATACAATTGAATCTTAATTGACATAGTGGTTTTGAAACACATGGTGAAAAGTAGGGTTGTTAGGGTCACAGATAAAATGTTAAGATAACTTTCTATGTAAACACTACAAAATGTTAAAAAAGACTTGTGTGTTTATGGTATTTAGAATAAGGACTGAAGCTGGAGAAGATCAGTGTCTTAGTGTCGGTAACCCCTACCGCAGTACAAGATAGCTAGGGCTTTTAGTGTTCTTACCGCTTTGTGTATTGATGTTCAGTTGCTGCCTGCTGCATGCTTGTGTTAATGTTATTGATGCTATAATGCATGTTCAGATATAAATGTCCATCCTTTCATCCTTCAACACATGACCCTTTTCTAAACTGAATTTGAATCAACAATCTTGAGAGGAAGGGCAGGGGTTTTCTGATCAAAAGGTCCTACATATATGTTTTGGAAAAGATTGCAGCAAAAAAAATTAAAAGAAAAGTTTGAAGCTCAGATTTTAAAAGTAGTGATGAAGGGTCAATTAAAGTTGTACAGGATGAAAGGATTTATATGTAATATTTTAGAATATAGTTATTTTGCATCATCATCTGGCAAAAACTGCAGTCTTTGCCAATAGCTTAAGACGTTGACTGTCAGTTGAAAATGACTGGTAAACGTAGATATTAGTACTGTTTTATATATATAATTAGGGATGATCATGAATATTTCACCTGGTAAAGACTGCAGCAGACCAGTTATTGGTAACAACTGAAGGTTTCTTGCGAAATTTGTGCTTTTAATTTTGATTGATGTTGTTTTTTAAATATTATCTTTTAGGAATTAATTTTTCAATGTCAGTATCTGTTTTTTTTTTTTTAATTGTTTCAATTGCTACTGTGAGACAAAGACAATCCCCTATGACAATGTTAGGTCAAGATGCTGACATATAGAGATTTAATATAACCAATTTAAGCAAGTCTTGCTGACTTATTCAATTAAAACTAATTATAAGGTATAGTTCTATAGATTTACAAAACGTCACATTTAACTGCTGTTGTCTAATATTAGTGTTTAAAATATCAATAGTGTGTATTCTATTGTTGTATTATTTTACATCATTTTGCATATATTGATATTTGATGCATAAAATGCCAAGCGATTTCAGAAACATTTTATAAGAAATAAAAAGAATCAAATTTATTCAAAAGTTATATAAACTGGAGGATGCTTTTCAGAAAAACAGTTGAGCAGGATATTTTTGTCATAGTATTAAATATGCAAGGACTGTTATGTAAATAGATTATTTATTTCAATGCACTATAATCAAGTTTTCATTGCAAGCTAGCTACTAGGCTACAAATAAAGTTTCATTGCAACATATCTATAGACTACATGCATACACTACAGTCAAATATTTCAGTACGTGTACACGATTATATTTAATGAAAGATGTTTGATTTGTAGTTTTAAGTGTTTTTGAAGAAGAGTTTTATATCAGATATGAGTCATTTATTGATTAGCTATGAAAAGCAAAGTTAACATTTTATATGGTAATTTTTGTTCTTCCTGCAGTAACTGTCGAGGTATCGATCTTGAGATATTTCATGTGCAGCAGGATTATTTGACACATTGGAAATAAAGTCACAGGTTATATGTGAGGTTAGACAAGGTCATATATATAGGTGTCACATGTTGTAACTTAAACACGCAGATACTTGATAGAAGATGACTGAGATCTTACAATGAAACACATGAGATTACAGAAATGATATTTCTTCAGATCGTATTTATAAAAAACGGACAAAATAACGATGTTGGGAAGATTAATGCATCTACTGATATCACAGCAGCTTGAGAGAAAATTGTTTGTTTCTATCATACATATCAAGTTTGTCATTTGGAAGTCTCGCCTTCAGTTTCATTTCATTATAATTGGAGGACTACAATGTATCAAGTTTTGGATAATTATTGTATATGATACAAACATACTTGTATTGTGACTATTTTACTGTTGGCCAAGTTCATGGATTCTGTGTCACCTTTCGGTCCATTAAATTGGACTTTCTGTCCATCAAGTTTTCTGGATTACTTCCTGGTAAACTCGGCAGCCAGAAGTCTCATCTATTTCACATAGACAGAGTGCTGTAACTGGATTATTAAGTTATGGTCTGGTAAGTGGAAGGTTATGTGAGGAGAGTTAGGTGCAAGTCTGTCAGTGAGGACATTGTTTATTAGACTCTGTACATGGTTATAGTATACAATCTTAGAACTGTTCAGTGTTCACACACATTAGGTCCAGTAGAGGACATATTACATCACTAGTCTTTTTACAACTACAAGATCTTGGCCTGAGTTATAAACAAGGTTTTAGAAAATGTATATTGTTCAGAATTTTAACAGATCTTTTGTACTGTATTTAAGTAATCTTAAATGATGTTTTGGTTAATCTGTTTTTGAATCGAAGTGCCTGCGAACGTACCAAATGGTGTATGATATGTCTTTTCATTAGGGATCCATGTTAACTATATTTTTAGGTCATCTGACCCGAAGGGTCAGGATGACCTATAGCCATCGTGCTTCGTCCGTCGTCGTCCGCCGTCCGCCGTGCGTCGTGCGCCGTGCGCCGTCCGCCGTCCGTAAACTTTTCACATTTCAATCTTCTTCTCAAGTTCCACCAGTGGGATTTATATGAAACTTGCCAGAAATGATCCTGAGATGATCCCGACAAAGTGTTGTTAATTTTCGGGTCGGTCTGAAATCCAAGATGGCCGCCATAGCCGCCATCTTGAAAAACACATTTTAAACTTCTTCTCAACTTCCACCAGTGCTATTGAGCTGAAACTGGCCTGAAGTGATCCTGATATGATCCCGACCAAGTGTTGTTATTTTTCGGGTCGGTCCGAAATCCAAGATGGCCGCCATAGCCACCATCTTGAAAAACACATTTTAAACTTCTTCTCAAGTTCCATCAGTGCTATTGAGCTGAAACTTGCCTGAGATGATCCTGATATGATCCCGACCAAGTGTTGTTATTTTTCGGGTCGCTCCGAAATCCAAGATGGCCGCCATAGCCGCCATCTTGAAAAACACATTTAAAACTTCTTCTCAAGTTTCACCAGTGCTATTGAGCTGAAACTTGCCTGAAATGATCCTGATATGATCCCGACCAAGTGTTGTTATTTTTTAGATCAGTCCGAAATCCAAGATGGCCGCCATAGCCGCCATCTTGAAAAACACATTTTAAACTTCTTCTCAATTTTTACCAGTGCTATTGAGCTGAAACTTGCCTGAAATGATCCTGATATGATCCCGACCAAGTGTTGTTATTTTTCAGGTCGGTCCGAAATCCAAGATGGCCGCCATAGCCGCCATCTTGAAAAACACATTTAAAGCTTCTTCTCAAGTTTCACCAGTGCTATTGAGCTGAAACTTGCCTGAAATGATCCTGATATGATCCCGACCAAGTGTTGTTATTTTTCGGGTCGGTCCGAAATCCAAGATGGCCGCCATAGCCACCATCTTGAAAAACACATTTTAAACTTCTTCTCAAGTTCCATCAGTGCTATTGAGCTGAAACTTGCCTGAGATGATCCTGAGATGATCCTGATATGATCCCGACCAAGTGTTGTTATTTTTCGTTATTTTTCGGGTCGGTCCGAAATCCAAGATGGCCACCATAACCACCATCTTGAAAAACACATTTTAAACTTCTTCTCCAGGTTCATTGGTGCCTTTGAGCTGGAAATGGATGAGGATGTCAAGGAAGGCGAGCCAACATAGTGTTATTTTTTTGGCCTCGTAAAAACTTTGACATGGCAGCAATATGGCGGCCATTTTGTAACATGATTGCGCAATCATGGTTTTCCTGAACAACACCTATTTCAAACTTCTTCTCAAATTCCACTGGTGGAATTCAGCTCTAACTTACCAGAAATGATCCTGAGATGGTCCTTACCAAGTGTAGCTATTTATTGGGTCGGCCAGAAATCCAAGATGGCTGCCATGACAGCCATCTTGAAAAACACATTTTATACTTCTTCTCCAGTTCCACTGGTGCCATTGAGCTGGAAATTGGTGAAGATGTTAAGGAAGCAGGGCCAACAAAGTGTTGTTATTTTTTTGGCCTCGTAAAAACTTTGACATGGCAGCAATGGCGGCCATTTTGTAACATGATTGCGCAATCATGGTTTTCCTGAACAACACCTATTTCAAACTTTTTCTCAAATTCCACTGGTGGGATTCAGCTCTAACTTACCAGAAATGATCCTGAGATGGTCCACACCAAGTGTTGTTATTTATTGGGTTGTTCAAAAATCCAAGATGGCCACCATGGCCAACAGTGCCACTATATACTTGCTACAGAGAATGCATACTACAATAATATAAGGGTTTTAATTTAGAGTCAGATGACCGTTAAGGCCCCTGGGCCTCTTGTCTTTGAATAGCATCTTAAAAATTCAAAGACCAAAGGTCCTGATAATTTCCAAGCTGAGTAAGTTACCAAGGATGTATTGCTATGGAGTAATTCATATAGATATAAATGACCTTCAAATAAGTCATGGAGGCCATGACACTTTGGGTTATGAAATTACATATAGACAAACAGCATGATTGAGACAAAGGCTGGATGCATATATATGGGGTCAAAATGTCATCTGTAGAAGGCTAGATTAATGTTTTATTATGCAGAGTTGTGTCAATACTAATGAGGATATAGCTTAGGTATATATTTGACACAGGTGTTCCTTGTGACAAGACCTTCAATTGGTGACCTTTGACCTACTTAAAAAAATTAACCTTGGCCATGTATGTTAACCATATGAGATAGGACTGTTATATTTGACACATATGCTCCTTGTGCCAAGACCTTTCCATATAATCTGTGGCCCTTCTGACCTTGGTTGTGACCTTTGACCTACTTTAAAAAAAAATCAAACTTAGCCATGTTATGTTAACCATATGAGATAGGGCTTTTATATTTGACACAGATGCTCCTTGTGCCAAGACCTTTCCATTAATTGGTACTGATTTGTGGCCCTGCTGACCTTGGTTGTGACCTTTGACATACTTTTCAAAAACTTAAACCTTGACAACATTATGTTAACCATATGAGATAGGGCTTTTTCATTTGACATGCATGTTCCTTTTGACAAAGCCTTTCCATTGGTACTTTATTTCCGGACCTGCTGACATTGACTGTGACCTTTGACCTACTTCTAAAAAAACTAATTTCTGAATTTCAATCCACATTGTAAGCTTTGTTGTTGTCTTCTGACATCTCTTAATTGGGAGCTGAGATTACCATATAATTAACAACGGGCACATTGGACAGATACTTTTTAAATGTTACTGCATCACACATTGTTACATGTGTTGATGTTTTGTTGTTGTTAGTTTTACATCATTCCAATTATCTTCTGATGTCAATAAAACGTTTTATAACATGGAGAAACCACCTTGATCATTAAGGAAGAAGCAGCTTTATTGATATATGCAATAAAACCTGCATAAAATCATCAACCAGCTACTTACATAATACAACTTGAGACAAATTAGATTGTACCATTACAAATTGAGTAACATCACAGTTGATATATATACTAGAGCAATCTGTTACCGTTAGGTTGTTAGGCTGTTACCCAGGCAGATATAAGACAGACAGTAAACTTTGAAGTTGATATTGTTAAACGATGTACTTGCTATTTGTCAGACTTTATTTTTATCAGTTTTCTATAATTTATCCTTATTACACTGGGTTTATAATCATTTAGCTGTTACTCAGAATGAAACATTTTCTACTTTAATTTGGATGTGTATAAGATATAACCATCTGTATAATCATCTGTCTTAATCAGCATACATTTCACATAATGTAAACATGAAGGTTTACTTGATTTTATCATTTAATTTAGACCTTGCTTTTATCTCACCTGGTCCAGTATAAATGCAGTTAAGGAAGAAAACACAATTATGTTTCTATGATTGACATCAGTGTCATTATTTTCCTGTTGGAAATGAGCAAACCTTGCCATTCCTGGCTCTTAATGACTTCTTGGACCTGGTCATGGTGGTGTTGTGCAATTTTTTCACAAAAACTTGAAAGAGGACTTATTGGTGTTAAAAATTGTGTTTGAAATAGGAAGCCTAGCTAGAGTTCTTGTGCTTTGCAGAGCTGTTGGGTTGTTGCGAAGAAGGCTAGATCTAACATATTATCAAGGTTATGATTAAAGCTTGTTATCAAGGCCATGAACAAAAAAAAATCCTTCAAAGAACAAGTTCAGTTCCTGACTCTACTTCAACATCCAGCTGGTGTCATTATCATTTTTCAGGTCAAGGTCCTTCTGGACCGAAATCCAAGTTTGGGTGGATCATTCAAGGGGCCCCATATATACATCAGATGTATTGTTTGTCTAAGCTTGCAGGTGGATCATTCTTGTAGTGATTTCCAAAATTGTGATTGATGTACCTGAGTACTGTTTCAATCTATTTACTGTAGTGGTATTATTAAGATTCGTGGTGAGGTAAACTATGTACATATGAATTTTACTGAGAAATTGGCTGTATATTTAACTGGAGTCTTCTACTACAATATATCATTGTTTGCTAGTGTAGTAAGAGCAGGAATAAATTACAGTTATATTCAAACATTATCGAATATATAACTAATTAATAAGAAGCCAGGTTCAAAAGCTTTAGCCTGTACGTAGGTACAGATGGCTGAGGTTGATTCCACTGATATATATTGATGCTTACATTTGGATATACTAACTGTATATTATGACATAAACTTACCAGAACAAAAGCCAAAATGCATGTCAATAGTTATGGTACATAATACCAGCTGGTGTCCCTTTGCAGTAAAATGGACTAAAATGCTCATTTACAAGTGTACATATAATCTGATGTTGTTATCTGGATTCCCACAAACATTTTGTGGTTACATATAATGGTGTGTATAGCAATTTTTAAGGTTTCTAAAACATACTTCCTATGTGTTAATGATTCATTTAGAAGCTATAATGGGGAAGGTTTCTTAAACATTTTCTCTGTTTATTTCTTAAAACATGATTTTTGATGAACATGGATCTGTTAACAATGTATACAAAAATTAAATAACCATTTTGCTGATGAAAAATACTTAAAAAATTTAATCTTTACTAAGCTACAATGTATATCTCAAGAGATTATTTAAGTTTGTTTCTATCTGCCTGTAATGTAACTTTGCAGGTTCTGAAATGCAATCAGTATTGTCCTGTCTGTTAAACTGTTACATAGGGTTTGCCGATAGACCTGAAGTAGTTAACCTTGAGTGTCTTATTACTTTCACATATTCTTTGCATTTTTCAATGCCACACCTGAATCAGATCATTCTAAGGTCTTTGGAACATTTGATCTTGTGTATCAGTACACATGCACCTCTCAGAGAAGAAAACTTCTGTGTCTGTTGATTTCTATCATCTGTCATTCATGTCTGGTGTGTAATGTGTTAGATTGTTGTAGTAGACTGGGATGTTTGATCTCTTTGTAGTCTGTATACCATTTCACTCTGCTGTATCTAGATATAAGATCTGTGACAGAATAGGCTTTGTTTTCTTCGATGGAGCTGTCATTAACAAAAGTTTATTTGGCTCCCTGGAAATATATATTGTTTAATGGGTTTGGTTCTCTTTTTCTAGGTTTCCTTATTCTTGGAATGGTATCTTTGTTATATGATATTTGAGAAGATTCTCTTAAATATTTGATATTTTTGTTAATAATTAAAAGGCGATGTTTCACTAGATGCTCAAACTAAATGTTGTTTTCTAGTGTGATTTATGGCTTACTATAGAAACAATCTTATGTTACACTTGCAGTTCACAACTACAATATTGAAAACTAAAAGGAAATAATTAAAATTAATCTTTGATTTTTAATCTTTAATCTTTTGTCAATATTTTTTCTTGAAATTTTGAACAAGAAACTGTTAACTTTGGCTTTAAATCATTGAACTATATATTCCTGTGTCTGATCAATATGGCAATGGCATAGTTAATTTTGATGGAGCAGTTGGTTGCGACACAGCTTTATACCACGTGCACATGCACTGGTAAAGTGAACACACAAGTTTCTTTGAGATTTTAATAGAAACAGATTTCCTTTCAATTAAAAAAAAAGAAACTGATGGTATCAGCTGCTGTCCTGCTTACAGAACTTCTCCTGTGCTCTGCTGTCGACACGGTCTTAATACTCACATGAGCAGAAATGTTTTGTAACAGCTTTTTGTAGCAACAACGGTTTGTATAGAAAATCTGCACATTTCTAAAGTAATATTGTATGTTAGTTGTTTGAAGACATGAACTGTGACTGTTGGAATAGTCAAGCATCAATAGAAATCCAAACATATTCTAATCTATATATACACACATGTTATACCAGATGGTAGCTTTATTTGCTGACTTATATTGAATTAATTTCATTGTTAATATTGTGATAATCAAGAGACATGAGAATCTGCTGGATCATTAACACTTTTTTACCTATTTCAACTTGCAGCTATTAAGATTATTATATTAGATTGTCTTCAACAATATTCAATTAATAGTTTAGACAATATTTCAGTTAAAAATCGATTTTCAATAAGTTTATCAGAACTAAAGGCAAATTGGAAGGCTTAGTTTTGAACTAAAAACAGAGTCTGAATTTGAAAAGAAGAAAAAATCTTGTTCAAATGCCTTATTGTTCATTACATTGTGTTGCAAACCTGTACAACACTCTGAGTAAGAATTTGTTCCCTATGGAATCCATATTTTCAATAGTATGAATTTTTTTTACTTTTCTCCTTCAATAATAATTTTCTTTGATTTCATATTCAACCGTAGGTTTAAATCAAATTCTTGTCTCATAGCAGCCAGTGCATGCATATTCCCTGTGCAGTAGGGCTGTGTGTGCAGGGCAATACCAGACTGCCTAAGGCTCCGGGATGCGACAGATATATGCTATGCAGCATTAGTACTGATCAATACGGTGGGACATTGTAGTCATAAAAAGGTTAAACGTCTTCCGTATTACGGACGATATAGTTAGTTCTCTGACTCAAACCGAATATATAGCATGTACAGCATGCTAAGGGATGTATGCTTCAACATTTTACCAAAAATTATTGTTATGTCTTAGATTAGGAACTTATGATACATTAACATTGTAAATTTTAGGTAGTGTAGATAGAATTTGGGAAATTTATGTACAAAACATGTTCCATTTGCTAACATTTGCAATTCCTTGTGTAGACGCTGCAAAGAGAGATAAGGAACGAGAGAGGGAAGATCGGATAAGGGCACAGAGGGAAAAATTGGCAGAGGAAAGACAGAAGAAAATAGAGGAGATGAGAGAACAGCAACGTCTGGCTCAAGAAAAACGTGAACGTCAACTTGATTTACGTCGCCTCAAAATTGAAGAACTAAGGCGACGTGATGAGGAACGACGAATGGCAGTAGAGGACAGACGAAGAAAAAGAGATGAAACAGAGCAGGTATGAATTATAAAAGGGCATTATGTAGGGAAAGCATTATCTTTGGCCCAAATAGAATGTTGAGCAATGGTATAGCCTCTTGTAATGGCAGAAATAATGTGCCAGCAAATAAACTTGGAAATGAAGCTAATCAATGACTGGTATATTTGTAGTGTTTATGCATTTTATATTGCTTGAACATTGAATTATTATTTTTTTTTGTTGGACTGTTTGCCATCTTGTTTGCATATTCTTCTCTCAATAGCTAATAAGTTAATAAGCCTGTCTGGTACATTGGCAGCACATGTGATATTGCACTCACTCTGCACTACTCTGGTATGCAGTCAATGAACACCCACCTTCTCTGTATCCTGCAGTATCTACCATTGTTCTTGATCGCTATCTGTATCTTCTCTTGCCTTAGAACGGTATTGGATAGGTTGGATTTGTTAATGCAAAAGTTTCTGGTCGATTTCGTTCAGTTTAAAGAGATATTGAACAAACGATGCAAAACAAGTAAAGAAAATGTTGAGAAGAATTTTTACTATGCAGACAATGTTTTTGTGCATCAGCAATGTTAGAACCTGTCTTAGTTGATGAAGTGTGGATAAGGACTCATCCGTCACAGGAACAAAAGGCTCACAATCCTTCTGTACAGCATCTGTGTGTTGTATACAGATATCAGAGCTACAATACTACTGGAAGATGTTCTGTCATCCCTTCTTTGTAGTGATATTTAACTGTTCATCTCATTGCCACTGGTATCTATCTGATATTTTGGTTGCTCGGGATGTCGGGCAAGTGGATTTTTACACCCCAGTGTCTAAATATATTAGTTCTGTTCAAGGAAAATCAACATCATGGTTTTGATTTAAAAATTTCCACCAATGAGAACCATACTGTATATTTACTTATTAGGTCACCTCTTGAAGAGAGGGGCAGCTTATGTTGTCACCCTGGTAACACTGTCAGCGTTAGTTTCTAAATGTTTCATAATAATGAAAATTTCAAAGCTTACTATAACTGAAACTTAATTCATAATATGTCTATTTTACCATTAAATGTTGCAATATTTTTTTATTAAAGTATCGGTATATAGCAATGTAGATTCCAGTTGGTGAACTTGCCCCTAATACTAGTGTGAGGTGTAGTGATATACAGTGTGAAGTGGGCTTTGTACCGATGGTGAACACATCCCCTAATACTAGTGTGAGGTATAGTGATATACAGTGTGAGGTATAGTGATATACAGTGTGAGGCGGGCTTTGTACCGATGGTAACCTCGCCCCCTAATACTAGTGTGAGGTATAGTGATATACAATGTGAGGCGAGCTTTGTACCAATGGTAACCTCGCCCCCTAATTCTAGTGTGAGGTATAGTGATATACAGTGTGAGGTATAGTGATATACAGTGTGAGGCGAGCTTTGTACCGATGGTGAACACATCCCCTAATACTAGTGTGAGGTATAGTGATATACAGTGTGAGGTATAGTGATATACAGTGTGAGGCGGGCTTTGTACCAATGGTGAACACATCCTCTAATTCTAGTGTGAGGTATAGTGATATACAGTGTGAGGTATAGTGATATACAGTGTGAGGCGGGCTTTGTACCAATGGTGAACACATCCTCTAATTCTAGTGTGAGGTATAGTGATATACAGTGTGAGGTATAGTGATATACAGTGTGAGGTATAGTGATATACAGTGTGAGGTGGGCTTTGTACCAATGGTAACCTCGCCCCCTAATTCTAGTGTGAGGTATAGTAAGATACAATGTGAGGTAAGCTTTGTACCGATGGTGAACACATCCCCTAATACTAGTGTGAGGTATAGTGATATACAGTGTGAGGCAAGCTTTGTACCGATGGTAACCTCGCCCCCTAATACTAGTGTGAGGTATAGTGATATACAGTGTGAGGTATAGTGATATACAGTGTGAGGTATAGTGATATACAGTGTGAGGTATAGTGATATACAGTGTGAGGTATAGTGATATACAGTGTGAGGTGGGCTTTGTACCGATGGTGAACACATCCCCTAATACTAGTGTGATATATAGTGATATACAGTGTGAGGCGGGCTTTGTACCGATGGTGAACACATCCCCTAATACTAGTGTGAGGTATAGTGATATACAGTGTGAGACGAGCTTTGTACCAATGGTGAACACATCCCCTAATACTAGTGTGAGGTATAGTGATATACAGTGTGAGGCAAGCTTTGTACCAATGGTGAACTCGCCCCCTAATACTAGTGTGAGGTATAGTGATATACAGTGTGAGGCGAGCTTTGTACCGATGGTGAACACATCTCCTAATTCTAGTGTGAGATATAGTGATATACAGTGTGAGGTATAGTGATATACAGTGTGAGGTATAGTGATATACAGTGTGAGGTATAGTGATATACAGTGTGAGGTATAGTGATATACAGTGTGAGGCGGGCTTTGTACCGATGGTGAACACATCCCCTAATACTAGTGTGATATATACGTGATATACAGTGTGAGGTATAGTGATATACAGTGTAAGGTATAGTGATATACAGTGTAAGGTATAGTGATATACAGTGTGGGGCAAACTTTGTACCGATGGTGAACACATCCCCTAATTCTAGTGTGAGGTATATAATGTGAGGCAAGCTTTCTACCAATTCTTTTGGTGTCAATAAAATTATGAAAAGCAAATGTTGGATCAGTTTAATGAGTAGCAGGCAATGATCCCTCAAAATCTGAAAGGATATAAAATGAGGATATAATGTTTTTTACATGTGAAATATTTTAGAAAAATATTTAAACTTTTGTCAAGAAATATAATCCCTGCATAATTGATATTCAGATTAATCAATATAGATTAGGCAACATTTCTGAAGTTATTGGTAAGTTTAGGTGAAAGGTTTTAGAATTGGAACATGATAAAACAAAAGCTTGCCATGGAAAACTATTTTGGAACAAAAGAAGGAAACAACTTCAGAGAGAAGTCTTATTGATATCAAGATAAATCAGCTTTAACTTCGGTTTGAACCCTCTCCAGACAGATAATGGAGGCAACATGCCAGTAAAGGTAGAAAGTAGTTGTTATTCTTTATAGCCTGTGGACCCCAATATATATGTTAGACTGGACCAGAGAATGGAATGGAATGGACTATGATAGGTAATTGAGAGGTTAGAGGAAATGGTAGTTGCATCATTTATAAATGATCATTGATTTTCTTATAATTGTAACCTTAAAATATAATACCTGATCAATATTCTATACAGAAAAATAGAAACCAATGCAAAGCTTCCATTTGAGTTGTTCCTGCTCTGTGTATGTATGTGATATCTAGAGACATCACCCATCAGGAGATCTAGAGACATCACCCATCAGGAGTCTTTGTTTTGACTCTTGTTTCACAAGGTTTGGAAATTTGAGCCCCATCATTGTCATACCAGTATAATCGTCCTGAAGACATCTGGCCATACGCTGCATTATATCACTGCCTGTGGTATATGTTTTTGGTAGGCTTTGTCTTAGTAACCTCGTGCTCATAGGAACAAAGAATAGCTGTGAGAAACAAGGGAATTTACTACAGGATCAGCAGTTTGAAGAAAGTCTTGAAAGTGAGCAAAAACACTTGTAATTTGTTGATACATTTCTTGTAAATATGTAAGGAAGATCATAATTGTGAGCCTGATATTTCAAATGGAGATTACTGTTGAAATGTGTAAAGGAAATGTTTATGGTTTAATTTTTTGCACATGTATATGGTTAAGAGGGCTCCTGGTAGTGATTTTCATACAACATACTGAAACAAGGAAACAGTGTATACAGATTTAACCTTAGGAGTATAAATATTTCTGAGGAATATTTATGAATTGTTCATTTGACCTGAGGTCAGTATGAGGTATTATGGAGCTTGAACATATGGCCACATGTACATGTGTGTGTGTAAGTGTTTAAATATATTAAGTTGGGATGTACTGATATGTATTTTCCCCAAAGTAAAAATGAATACATTGTACTGGTAATTTTCTTACAACACTGGACCAAAACTTGGGAACTAAATTACAGTTCTACTGACTAGTAATAATGATAAAGAAGAGTTTCAATCAATTTTCTTTTCTCAACTACAAATTTGTATTGCTCTACATCAGATATATGTCCAGCACGTGGCATAAGTCTTTTAGGGATAGGCCTTCCATGCAGTTGGTATATGTGCTACAGTAATGGTATTAATTTGGCAAGTCAGGTCTCCTGTACTACTACCACATAAAAGATGATGGACGCATGATTTGATAGCCTCATCACAGGGAATGATCCTACATTGTGTGGAGCAATGATGTCACTCATGCAAACACAGAACGGATCGCGACTCCTGCATTAAAAATTGAAGTAGATTGATGGTTTTTTTTTAACAAAAATGATGCATATATCTAAATTCTCAAAAAAGTATTGTGAGTGGTACCATTAGAGCTTGCCAGTCTTTCTGATGACATCATGATGACACATTCTGTTAATAGCTTAGGAATCAATATAAAAGTGACTGATAAATCAACAGAGTAGATATAATTTGTTGTTGATCTGACAGCTAGGTCTTGTTTGCTTTGGTGGCTAACAATTTGAAATAAGAATGTTCTTTCTTGAGTGTAATTTACAAGCTAGCCAGCAAGTATTCCTGGAAGGTTTGTGTTGTAGTAATAACATATGTACCTGTACTCTCAGGCCATGCGAACCAATTTTTATAAGTTCAAAACTATTAGGGATAACTTTTTATACGCTCATCAAAATTTGACAGTATTATGTACATATAGTGTACTGTTGTCTACCTCCCCAGCATAAACTTTTGTCTACCTGACAATCTTCTCCATATAATGACCAATCTCTTTCAAACATGGTATATTTTATATTTGATCATGGTATGAAGTTGTGTCTCCCTGAAAAGAATTCTAATTCAACTGTTTTTTGCAAAAGTTATTGCCCTTTGTGTATTTCAGTATTTAATTTTTGTCCGGAGATCTCCTAAATTTTTCGGCTGATATCTTTGAACCTTAGCAGGGCCTTATTATCATGATATGTCTGTATGCCTCCCTGAAAAGAAAATTATCATGATATGTTTGTATGCCTCCCTGAAAAGAACTTTTATTCAACAATTTTTGCAAAAGTTATTGCCCTTGTTTTATTGTAGTAGTTGATATTTGTCTGGAGATTTCTTCCTATTTTTTTTTTACTGATTTCTTTAAAACTTAGAATGCGTTACAGTCTTGATGAAGTTCTATGAAAAAATTCTGATTCACTACTTTTCCAAAAGTTATTGCTGTCAATTTATGATGTGTAAGACTTGTACTTGTTTTTCTCAAACTGTCAGAAAATTGGATATTGGCTTCATAGTGAAAAGTTATATCTATAGCATGCCAGATAGCCATTCTTAAAGTGATGCAAATCTTATTTTAATACAAGATAATATATAACAATATAGGGCATTTGAAGGGCATATATTGTTATGCTCTACAGTACTCTTTTAAGCTGGTATTGTGGATCAATGGAAAGGGGAGATAACTTGAAAAATAAAGTTTGATTTGTAACTTGGATGTATATGCATATGGAAATGATGAAAAGAATTGTATGTAAATGCAAGTCTTGCATGTGAAAGTAATCTATATGTGTATGTATATGTGGCAGACTGATGGCTACTAGACAGAGAAAAAATATTTATCCAGCAACGACATATGTTTGTGTCGGAGGCCAGCAGATTATTGATTTGGTTGTTAAAGCCTGGTACATATATAGAGGGCCATTGGCAGACATGTGTGCCATTAACACCTTTCCATATGCTTCCAGGTTGCTACCTGGAAAACATGACTTTATCCAATAGAGAAAAAAGTGAGAAATTATTTGGTAGCCACAGGGTGCCATTATAATCTTTTTGTCACAGCTTGCAACATCACTCGCATTACTTGTTGCTGAAATTTAATGTACTATTGAATGGCTGTTGTACTTGGTCTGATATTTAGTAACATTCTGTGTGAATCTGATGGAAGATGAGATTTTCATTTGATCAGAATGGTGAATGATTGGATTAATCTAATAGGTTGATCCCCTTGAATGGAGGCTAATAGTTTACACTATACGTAGGTGAACTGTAGAAGCCTTAGGTCACAGCCTTTATAGATGGAAATACTGGTTTATATGTACAGTACAGAAGTAATTGTGTCTTCACTTATGAATAATCGCTACAATTCAATCATATTAAATTTATTTACTAGATATGGACTTGAGGCCAAGTAATTAGATTCTTCAAGGCAGCTCAGACCTGCCCAAGACCAGTTATATTCATTACTCAGTCAAACCTGCCTTAGAGATCTGTCTAACAATCACCTGTTCAGAGAGAGCACCTTTCTACAATGTATAAATATATATATATATATATCAGTTCAGATTGTGTATTTATCAGGTGCTAGTTTCTTTTAAAAGGTTAGCAATCTCTATATAGACAATCTGTCCAACATAAAGACTGTTTCACATTTACACAGTAGTGATGATTGCTGAAATGATTTTCTATACATACTCTGTCAGATCACATACATGTACATGTATTTTGCTAGTTGCTTGGGAAACTGAAATACAAATCTCTGCAGACAGATATATAAACAGTTTACAGAATGAGGTTTTCATTGATTTGTTAGTCATGGTTTATTCTACACTTGATGAGGAAAAGGAACTGATTTATACACATGTACAGGTATTCAATAGCGGTTGTACAAAGTAGTTTAGTAAGCTGACTAGTGACGAGTCAGTAGTAGGCTATCAGTACAACCATGGAGTAGACGTATCGGGGGAGTGTTCTATTCAAACATGGCAAAAAACTGTGTCAATATAACAATGCAATGTATAAAAAACAAGTGTGTTGCAAAAAAAAAGGAGGCACAAAATCAGATCAGCTCTGTAT
Source organism: Pecten maximus (assembly GCF_902652985.1). Taxonomy (NCBI): domain Eukaryota; kingdom Metazoa; phylum Mollusca; class Bivalvia; order Pectinida; family Pectinidae; genus Pecten; species Pecten maximus. Next base: position 21,756,670 of record NC_047019.1, read on the forward strand.
GCATGGATGACCTAAAATTGATTATTCAATGGCCTACATTTATTGATTAAGTGTGCTAATCATCCAGCAGTGTTATTACAGCCGGAGAGTAAGTCATCTACCGGAATTACATCTGCTGGCTGGTGTTCTTGTATGATTAGAACAAAAAAGTAATACACAAGCAAATCTATATCTGACGTCTTTCCTTTGCACCTACTTCCAAATTCTATCTGTTTGGAAAATGTTCAATTAACAGTAATTACTAAGGTGAATTGATCTGCATGCACGCTCTGTAGAGGCGTTAGCTCCAATATCGGTAAGGTCTCCCAGTTCTATGTTGCATGCTATTGCATGGAGTTGGAAAGGGAGTGACTCATTTTGTTTGTCATGGTGAATGTGTAATGAAGGGTTGGTGAGAAATTCCATTGTCTTTTGCTGAGAGGGTTGTTCCAGCAACAGTTTGTGGAGAAATTCCAGTACTGTTCAGATTTGGTATTGGTCTTGCTGGGAGCACAACTATATACATTCTCAGTAGGGAAGTGCACAGACATGGCTGAAATTCAGATGGTCCGACAGATATCGTTTGCAGATATATCGGAGGAAGAGGTTAGATATTTGTGGAAGTATTGATCTTTTAAGGGATTATGTCATTGGTGTTGGATTGATGGGGTGAGTCAACAAAATGAAAGGTAGATGTGGAATATTACGTCCTACTCCTCTGTATCTTAATTATAAGGGGATGGTATATAATGTTATTTCGATCAGAAGGGATGGCTGCTATTGTATTGAGGAACATCTTGGATTAAAAATTCTTTGGATTTATCTTGTTAAAATGATTACTCATGGGTTGCTTTGCAGATTCATTGTAATAGAACAGGAATTTAGATAGCTGTAATATATGGGTAATATGAGTGTTAATGCAGTAGAAATTTGTCAAAAATGTCAAACTTTTGAACATGCTAATGAAAATTTGTGGCTTATCTTATAACAGCGTTGAAATCTACTGCAGTATTAGACATCAGTTACACTACAGTAATGCATTAAATTTATTTAATGTGAAATACTACTTAAATTACTAACTGGGAAATTTGAATAAAACATAATACAAAATGCTGGTTCTCCTGGGGAATAATTTATGTTTAAAAATTTCCATATAGATCTGTTGGTTTCTGCACACTTACAGTGAAATAATTCCTTTTGACGCTTTGAATACTGCTGAAATCAAGCTTACAACACCAACTCAATTTAGCAAAGTTTTATTGATTTTTTTATTGACGTCATTTGACTGATGTTAAATGCAAACCTTGCACATACATCAGACTGGTGCTGCAGAAGGTTGTCGGGTGTTTGGAGAGCTTAATTTACTTTTCATGAAATGTTTATAAAGATAAGAAAAAGGCAGAGTTAAACTAAATGAGAGTAGTTGTGGTAACAATAGCTAACTTACAAACAAAGTCATTTCTGTTGCAGTGCATGAAATAGATCATTTAGTATTTTGTAAAATTAAATATTTGCAGAATATAATCAGTGTTTATTGGGTAATTTTATAAATTATATTCCAGTATTCACTGAATACACCAATTTGCAATAGGGAATTATTTAACATCAGGAAATGCTCACCAAATTGTGACTCTCGCTCTTTTCACACTCTATATTGAGGACAAAATTAATCATGAAGGCAAAGCTAAGGGCTTGGCATGCTATTCCTCGTAATGCTGTATAGCAAGTAAAAATAGCATACTATTCCTCGTAATGCTATATAGCAAGTAAAAATAGCATACTATTCCTCGTAATGCTATATAGCAAGTAAAAATAGCATACTGTTCCTCGTAATGCTATATAGCAAGTAAAAATAGCATACTGGTCCTCGTAATGCTATATAGCAAGTAAAAATAGCATACTATTCCTCGTAATGCTATATAGCAAGTAAAAATAGCATACTATTCCTCGTAATGCTATATAGCAAGTAAAAATAGCATACCATTCCTCATAATGCTATATAGCAAGTAAAAATAGCATACCATTCCTCATAATGCTATATAGTAAGTAAAACTGATCAAAGTTTGTGGTATACAAAGTACATCATATGGAAGCTTTGTTTATTTCAAGCAGAGTAACAGTACAAATTTGGTTTGTATATAAATTTATAGCAGGTAAACAACTCTGTGACACACAATCCTTATTGATGTGAAAACTCTTTGTGCCACTGTTCATTGGTTTCATAACACTTTATACTGAATTTCCAACTCCATGATGTATATATCGTAAGTTTTTAGAATTTCCAGTGATTGAATGGGAAATGTAGTAAAGTCTTCGCTTTAGTTTGCTCAATTTTTTGTAGTTTTGTTTCCTTTTAATGTGTTATAAACTGCTAAACTGATTGTAAAAACTGACAATCTCATATGTTTCAGGCCAGAAAAGAGTCCATTATTCAAAAGTCACAGGAACGCATTACCCGTTACGAGCAGTGGAAGGCGAGTGGTAGAAAAGGTGGGCGAGTCTTGGTGTACGGGTTTGGCAGCCGTACACCTAGAGAAGTGTGTCAGCCAGTAGATCGACGACGATCATCGTCTCATAGTGCGCTTATACGTCGCTCTCCTAACGGGTCTGACTCGGACTCGTGGCGACCCCAGCGTCGGGCCGTGTCCGCCTGCAGCACGGTCAGGCGGCACTGCTGTATTGATATTAATCGCCTCACTGGTATGTGCTCTTCTTTTCATTAACACTGCAACATGTCATTTGTCAAATTTACAACAAAAAATTAGGGAATTTATTTTTTTGTAAACTTTTTAGAAATATTTCATGAGAGTAATTCATTGCGATTTTTTGTATTCCTATTTTCAAAAATACCGTCGATTTATTATAAGAAATTATTCATAATGTTTGTAACTTATTTTGGAAAGTTATTATTTTGTTCACATCAAATTTAAAATATAATTTAATTGACATTTGTTCAGTGACTCTTAATATTCTTTCCTTCTGATGTTATTATGAATGAAAAAAAAATGTTTTTGAAAATATAAACTGTTCTTTTTACATGATTCTGAATGAAACCCATTATACCTCAGGTCTAAAGCTTCAATATATATCACAGAAAGATATAACAATTCATTATTCAGAAATTTCAAATTCTTCTCTGTAATGAAACACTTTATTATTTAGAAGAAGGTGCTACCCTGACTTTAGAATCAAAGCCTTGCTGTCAGAATTCTTGCCAATATTTCCTGAATTTTGAGGATGGGGAGAGAGCTTCAGTTTTTGGCATGCAATGTTCAGTTTATTTGACATGTTGTATTTCCCGCTCTTGCTAACTCTCTGGTTTATTTTTTAGATGTTCTTTCAGTATGCCTTTACTTTACTATGTATCCTATATATTCATTTAACCTCCATATTAATTTTAGTTTTTTACTAACTTGCAATTCCAAATTTCTGCTTTTGGTGGTTGGTAGTCATAGTTTAGATTGTTTGCAGTGTACACTAATATCATTTACTGGATACTGTCATTCAAAATTATGTAATATTAATTTAGTAAAACCAGCTGCTTTGCCAAATGCAGATAAATTCCAAAGTCAAATTTACATTTATCCTTAATTTGTATGGGAAAATAATTAAAAAAAAAATTACTGTGTTATTAAATTCGAATTGTCTTTGATAACAAATTTTAAAAGTAAATCTAATTCACCATGTAATGACTTTGTCTTGACACAAATGCATAGCCTTTTTCTTGATGAATCGATGAAATTATTAATAAGAGTTTTCAAAATTGAATTTGAATATTAACTTTTAAAAATGAAATTGGTAAACATTTGATATTAGGAAATAGGAGATTTATTTAATTTGAGGCCAAATATCATTTGATGAAGGCATATAACTTCATGGAACCAAGTTTATCATCGATTCATGTCTCTGGTGTGCAGTACTATTGAGACGAGCATTGTACACCACCAGGAATAGGCTGCTTACAATGTGTGTTATAATGACTGTTGGAAATAGAACTAAATATCAAACTGCAAAATATGCTTAGTTGCACATTCAAGCTCAAATTTTTCATGGGAGGTAATTTTCATACACACACAAAAAAAAAAAAAAAGCTTCTCAGCAATAATAGGTATTAAGATCTGTAATATGTGGTTTATAAAAAAGGAGAAGCTTTGTATAGATTAAAAAGATGATGTCCTATTTGATAATGTCACTGTTTTTTGACATTAACACTGACAAGTGTTTATTGCGAAATTGTTGTCACTACTATATTATTAAAGGGCAGGTCACTGTGAACTTGTCTCCTGGTTTTTGTCGGGTTACCGAGTAAACATGCTTCAGCATTACAGGAACATGACTACAGTGCTTGGCATTAACTGATTAGCTGCATAGTAATAACAACGTTGAAGGTTACCTAATGTTTAATCTCTGAACTTTAGCAATTTTTGCAAAGTATATTTTACATTTTCTTTTATAGCTCATCTAATGAAAAAAAGCACTTTTAGATTTTAGAAAATATCTTCACAAAAAATATATATCTGAAATCTTCTATACAGGTGTTGTGTTTCAGTCTCTCTAACACAAACATGTATTTGGAAAATAAATTATGACTTCATATACAGAGATATATTATATATATATAATTATATATGCATACTAGAAGAAAAACAAGAAAGTAATACAATATTTGTTTTGGTTACTGCATATAAAGAAAACATTTAAAAGTCATTTTGCAGTGGCATGAATGCATGACAGCAGAAGTATAAGCATATCTATATTGCAAAATAAATTTTAAGTTTACCTCACATTGCTAACTGCTTCATCATCATTGATCAGAGCCACAGTATTGTAATTTGAAGTTATTGAAGTCTGATTACGTGACGTGCTTTACAGACATGTTTAAACAAGATATAATTTGAATTCATATCTTAATAAGAATAAGCAATATGGAATAGAATGCAAGTTGTTTATTATCTAATGTGTTGTAGACAGAAAATTAATCTGTGTGAAATGCAATTGCATTATATGCGTTAACATGTATCTTTTACGCCTGGAGCTGAATATAAATCGGAATTGAGATAATTTTGTTGCATATGAATTAGAAATGACATAATGATTCCCATTGCATTTAAGTAGTATTGATGATTGTGTATTTTGTTGCATTAGATGCATTTTGTTTAATTTTGCGTGTTTTGCCTGCTGCATTGCCTGTTTCTTAACTCCTTAGGCTATCCAGGATCTAGTCCTCCTTCCAAACTCCTGTCTGCGTCAACAGGGGCCCTCTTTCACTCGTCTAAGCGTGATTTCTCCTCGAGTGGCAATCTCAGTGTTCGGGGTAGACCGGCTGAGTCTCTCCTGGGTAAGCCAACAATATGTCAACTGTGCTGTCTCACCATGTCCTGTGCCGTCCTTGTTCTTCTTGGGAGGGTAGTTGGAAATTCAACAATAGTATTCAAATCAGAAAAAAATTGTCTTGTCTCCTGTAACAGCATCTTTCATAACGGCTTAGTTTTATGTTAATGTCTGGTAGTTTAAAGACATAAAGGAACAGTGGATAGAATATTTAGTATTCTAGGGTTGCACTTCTGTCTAAGTTCTTGGATTTATCTTCTGTGAACACAATTTAGTATTGGGGCAATCTTCTATCAATATGATTTGCCTCTCAGTAAAATTCAATATTGAAAGTATCTATATGATTTTAAATTAGTCTTTAGTTAGCAACAATTAATATTGGGGGGAAGGGGATGGGTCAGTTTTCTGTCAAGATAATATTTTGGGGAGGGGGGCAGTCTTCTGTTGAGATGGTCCTTCAATTGTCTTCTGTCAGCAACATGTACATTGTACACTTTGGGGGTTTTGGTGGGAGAAAGGCATTTAGGATTTTCCTCTTTTATGAACATCAGTCATTATATCCAATACCTCATCAGTCGCTAGCCTTAGAGACTTGATGAACCTCTCAAACAGATACCACATGCAAAAAACTTATTTCAAGTAGGTAACGAACCAAGAAATGTTTGGTTTGATGTTATTTATTGACGAGTAGCCCACACAAACTTAACTGTTGATGACATCCAAGTTATTTAATCACAACAGAAAACAACCACATAAAAAGGCTAGTGTATGCATCATCAAGTACCTTTCTTTTTCAGTTTTAAGTGAAAGTATTTGTCAATATAGTTAAAAGAGATATCAGAATGATAGATTTGTGTCAACTTCTGGTGTAAGCTAAAGTACATTCTGTAACATTTGCACTTAATGAAGCAGCTGATTTTGACACACAAAAAAACATTTTATAAAAAAACGGCTTTTTAAAAGAGTAGGAAATGTGCCCTTTCAAACTCTTATTGTTTTGGTTGATCCACAGATACAATCTTCTAATCATTTCCCACTTTTCTGAAACCAAACACAGAGAGAGAAACTATGCAGCTTTTCTCTCATGGAGTAAATTGCTCCAAGCTACATGACATTCTAAGCATTTGTTTGCTTCTGAATGTGGGACAAATAAGATAACTTGTTAATCTTTTACAATTTTTCGAAGATATTTTGTCCTGAAGTTAACACCATGTTGAGATGTCTTATTTATAGATTTTCTTCTAGTCATTTAAGAATATTAATGATTTACTGGAGATGAAGCATCATTCTCCATCAAATTTAATACCATATTAAGATGCCTATACTTGACTTTGCTCCAAGGCTTTATCTGAGTTTGAATCACATTTTCGAGGAAGCCTGTGAATTCCATTAATGTATAGGTGATAGTTGTCACTCTGTCCTCACTAAGAAAGGTTTATCTGTTTTATCTTGTCATTTTCTTGTATATTTAGATGGCATGCTAAAAACACAGTTATTATCCCAAATTTTGAAGAAGTACATAAATGGATTTGGGGGGGAAGGAGTTAAAATTTGAAATGGGTTATTTAGACTCGGCTGTGTTGATTGTCTTGTGTTTGTTTGTTGTATGTAATATTAAAGATATGATGCATGTAAAGTGAAAAGTGATAAGTTGTATGTTTCTATAAATTAATTTTATAAATGTTATGATTTATGTAGATATAATTGATTCTTGGTAATGTTGACATGTATTTTGTCATGCAAACAATTATTCAATGTTATGTTTAACAGTAATATTATATTACTAATTTGCATGATCTAACTTGTGCAAGTTGCATGACTGAAGTATTAAAGGCTGATTTAGATAGCATTTGACATTTGTTTAATTGTCAATTGCTGAATGTGATACACTGTACATCTCAGATTAAAAAAATAGGAGAATTTTAAGGAAACTTGAAGAGCCCTGAAGTAATTCGAACAATTTTATGATGCAGTTTTATAGTTTATTTGGCATAAACTGTATCTACTTGTTAAAATCTTATTTAAAGGTTAAGTCTTTTAACACAAAAATCTGATGAGTAGATGAATGGGAGTTATTTTGAAGTCTATTCCTTTTGTTCAGTTTGATAACTAAGGCTGTTTTTGTAACATTTCAGTTAATTAATCTGTACTTTTACTAAGTTTTTACACTTTTGTTTTTATCCTTTGATTTTATCAGTAGATTTGTATTGTGCTGTTTTGTTTCACTTTAATATCACACTGTGGTGTTGTTGTCATTGTACTAAATTTCACGTCCCCAGATCACATCGCTGTTAACACCACAACACATAAAACTCTTCTAATACATAATTCAGTTATTTTAAAAGTGAGTTATAGCAAAGATATATCATAACCTGAAGTTCCTCATCAATAATTGATAACAAGCTAAGTTAATGTGTTATTATCAGGTCAACGTCATACTTTTTCACACGGTCAGCTGGAGAATTGATTAGGTCTATGATACAGTTTGTGCTCCCATTGGGTGTTTTTATCAGTCAATCGATGGCCAAAATATAATAAAACGATGATAGTCATGCTGATGAAAAAGATATGCACATGTCCTTTCATCTTTATGGATTCAACTTTGACATTAACAGCATGATTTGATAGAAATAAAAAGAATGTTGTATTCAATACATTCAGATTTTGTTGTGATACAAATCATATCTGAAACGGAAAAGCATTTGAGGAACAGCTAGGACACAATTTTGATACTCTTAAATGACACATAGGTGTGTAATTGTGCAATATTTTAGCTTTGAAACCGAGTTATAACATCTAAAAAAATAAAAATTCCAAAGATTGAGTTAAAGTACTAAGTGCTGAAATATAAATTTTGATTAAGTTTAGATAAGAAGATAAATTAAAACTTCACTGAAATATAAATTTTGATTAAGTTTAGATAAGAAGTTAAATTAAAACTTCAATTTTTTAAGGTTTTAGTCACAGGGCATGGACATGTTTCTTTATATTATTCAATCTAATTGATAGTAATATGACAAAATTTGCATGTACATACCATTAGATTACTAATACAACTGATTGATGTAGGTGTACAGGGTACATTGTATAGACATATATGGCATCCTTGCTGCATTTTGTTCCTAATTTTAGATGTACATTGCAAAAAATGCACTTAAAATTACATGTACATTTATAGATGTCTGATATACTGTATTTAATTTAATACTCTCTCCCAAGTATTTAAATGTATTTTAAGAATTGTGAGATATCATTCAATATATTTTAGGTGAAACAGTTCTGTTAAGAATTTGTGTTCAAATTAAAAAAAAATAACTTTTCATTCATATCTAAACCATACCTGGAGCAATCTTTGTGTATATTAGCACTGCAAGCTGTAAATGATAAAAATGATTGGATGCCAGACAGCTTTACATGAGGGAGATAGGTAATTGGAGTGTTTATTATGTTAAATACAGTATAATTCTTGCAGACTGAGTGTTTTGCTGTGTGTATTATGGAAACTCTTTATAAGGCCATCCGGTGCAGGTAAAACAGGATCGATATTACGGGAAGATCTGCAGTATATAAATCATTGAGTGGATACCTCCATTGTGTAAACAGTCTGGATCATTGTTTTTCAAATTAACTTGTCGGTGTCTCATGTCACTGTGATATAACATTGATAAATTCTCAGAATACAAACATTTCCATAAACCTTGATTTGGGATTAATTTTTGACAATTTAATTGGTTTCTTTGAATGCTTGAATGATTTGGTTTCTCTTCTTGCTTGAAAGAAGTTTAAAATATCAGTATTCAAGAGCATACATGTTTCATAATCACACAGCAAATCATTAATAAGAGGAATGCAATGTGTATGTCACAAGATTCTTTTTTGAGACAAATTTTCTCTAAAAATCAATATAAACTTTTTCTGAAAATAGATTATAAACTGAAATAACTGACATTTATTATCTAGTAACTCATTAAATGACAGCATATTCATTGATACAGACCATTCTGCATCTTTTATGACCAGGATCGTATATTACCAGGTATATAGTTTGTAAAGACATATAATGTACAGTTGTTTTCAGTGTATTACAGTTTAATAACTTGTGAATCTTGTGCCAATACATATTAGGGATTTCTATGTGTATCCATTCTTGCTAGATATATTAACTATTACTGACTGCTAATATACTACCTATGTGAGGAGGTGAACCTTGGTCAGCAGTTTAACACCCAGAGGTGAAGGACACTGCTTACAACCTTACTATATCAACACATGCCAATTATTACTCATTATAACCATTTTTTGCTCATGTTGTTTGTGAACCTTGGATTGATGTTGTGTTTTTCTTTTCTTTTTTTCCTTTTTTTTCTCTCCTCCCATCCCATTCATTTACCAATCCATTCATCCATATCGACCCATCCGTTCCAAATTTTGCCCATCTGGCCACTCAACAAACTGGATGGCACTACATTTGGTTTGGTTTTTGGCGGCACTTTGATTCACGAACACAAAATGACCTGACCATGTCCCCATGGCAGTGTTAAACTCAATACCTGAGGCAGGTCCCACGAAGAGAAGTCGCTCTTTTCTAGCACCAAGCGGCACTCCCCCTACCCGTCCTAAGAGCACTATGAACCTAAGCACCAGGGAGAATGTCCGACTGAGGGACCCAAAGACAACCCCAAGGAAACCTCGACCAGCCAGTATAGCAGGATCTGTACCAAGCTTCATCTCTGTAGAAAGTCCTAAGGGAGCCTCACGAAGCAAGAGCACAGACAGACTAGCCAGAGGTAAATACATTAGTGCTCACTTAGAGTGAACACTTCACATTTGTCAGAGGTCAGATAATGGCTGCTTGTTATGTCATAGTGTGGACTGTAAGCAAAATTTGAGATAAACAGGTCGTTTTAGATCAATTGTATTATGAGTATTTTTGTCTGTTTAATGAAAACGAAATGAGGTGAGCATTATGACCTTGACCCTGATCAAAAATTCCAAGTCTACAGCTGTTTCCTAGAGGTAACGATTTCAAAATGTACAGCTCATGACCTCATGGAAAACCTCAAAAATGTATAAGCTCTTTACCAGAAGTAACAACCTCGGTGTGAATGATTTTTTGCTCGACCTTGATCTGATATACCACTTTACTAGATCCTAAAACAATGGCAGATAATCCTTTATTATAGAGTTGTCATGATCAACAATACATGTTCATTTCGCCATCTGTCACTGTTCATTAGATGAGGTGAGGACTTGACTCCATCTCTAAATTTAGTTGTCTCCAGTTCAACTGATTGATAGCAATAATGTTGATATCTACTGGACTTGATGAAATTCTTGGAATGAAAATAGAACTTAGGCTTGGTAGAATTGAATATTTATCGCCTTAGTTAAATCTGATTACGTGGAAGACAAGTAGATGATGCAAGGTCCATGCTGGTATCTGGTTTTTGATCTAGAGTCAAATCTTTACCATAAGGGACTACTAAATCAATATTGATAAAGCTTGGGCATATTGACTTATTTCAATCCGAATATAATTGTGGAAAATCTATGTGAAATTGTCTCCTTCAGAACTCCTCGGTCTTCCAGACCGGTGCTCATCAATATTTTAAAGGCAATACTTGTCAGCCCAATGCAACTGTCTACTTTCATATATTTCTCTTCCCAGATCGCCAGAAGACACCTTCAAGATCAACTCCCAAACGAGAGAAAGACGAACAAAACCTACAGGAGAAAAAGGTGAAATTATGTTTGTACAGAAAAACACTAGTTATTCATTGCCATTATGTACGAAGGATAACCCCATGTTCCATAGATTTAAGTCAGCTTCATTATTTATCCACAGAAAGATACGGTTCTAGAGATTTCTTAAATGCAGGTTTGAATTTGAGAATAAACCCAGTGTCCATTTTATATACATCTGAAGACTAGACCCCCTTACAGGCTAAGTATGGTAATCAGCATAACACTATTACTTCTAAATCTGACAGGTTTGTGTATTAGGTGTGTCCAGGGTTGTGTACAAAGTTAGGAATTCACAGTTTGGAGAGGTTCATGTCTTCTACCAGTATGAATTACCTGTAACATGATACTACAATTAGCTCTGCTGGTATTTCATTTCATTGACAAAGGGAGACGTTTTGCAGAGGTAAACAAGAAGGTGATTGCAAGGAGATAAGATCAGGAATTTAAATTTGAGCCCAATGACCAATTTACATCTTTTATAATATGACCTATAGCTGGGAAGGTGGTAATTAGATTATCTAGAATCATTTTGTTGTTGCTCCATTCTACACTGCACCTATACCATTCCATTCAAGTCCTGAATATACCCCATGGAAGCTCACTAGTTCAGGACATGAATATAGCACTGAAATCAATTTGCAGTAAATAAATGTCTGTCAGTTAAATTCTCTGTCTTTTATATGTAGAGTGGATTCTATGATGCCATGTTCTTTACCTGTGTGGTATGCTTTCAAGTGTTTATCCTGCAAAAATAAGCATTATGAGGAGAAATATATTATGCATATCAGCATATGTTAGTACATGTATTGCTATGATAATTTATAATTAAATCTCTAGCAATACTTAGTCAGTGGCACATGATATACAAGATATCTCTAGAATAAGATTTCTTCACCTTGATTTCTTTTCAGCCTTAAAGCCATCATAGTAAACTCTTTGTTTCAAAACTTGTTTCAATTGAATAAGAATATTAGGGATATATTTTACAGGACAAGAGAGGAAGCAGTGTTGATATAAAAAAACTCACAGAAAAAAGGAAGGCAGAGCTTCAGAAATTGGCAGACAAGAAAAAAGAATCAAAGGACAGTCAGGAAAGTGACCATGAGAAGACACCTGAGAGATCAACAGAACGGTCATCAGCTCGGGTCAGTCAGCAGACGATTGACCGCCTGTCAACGCCCAGGATTGCCATGTACAAGAATGAGACACCAGTCAAGACGGAAACTGTGAAGGACCGGGCGACGCCTACAAGAGAACGGGCTGCCACACCTACCAAGGTAAATATTGCACCAGTCATTTAATCTCTGAATTAGGATACTTGAGGCATGCTTGACCTGTCATCTTGATGAGGTCATTATGCCTGTAAGAAATGACCATTTTGTTTGAAGATCCTGCTATCATTGTATATTTTCCAGCTTATGTTGTGTGTTCTAGAGAAACAGAAGTTTGCTTTGCTGTAAATATATCATTCTGGTTATCAGTAACATGTTTCATCACAAGATATTGATTTCCTTTGTCTAATGAGGAAAAAACATGGATTGTAGCAAGAAATATAGACAGAACGTAATAACAAATGATCAACATATTCATTTAAAAATATAGTTCCTTTCTTCATAAGAAAAGTGCTTTCATGGTTGTATAAGATTTTTTTAATCAATGCATAATGATAAATATGAGATATGCATATGATTATGCATCCAACATGGCTTGATAACTTAGACTGTGTTTGCTGCCCTTTTGCAGGGAACAAAGAAATCTGTTACAATTGTAGCTCCCCATTCTTCTCCTAGGAAGGTTAGTTAAGTGCATGTATTTACCACCAAAACAAACCCTTATCAGGGGGTTTCAAACTGAAATATTTGTCTTAGTAATATAGCTGTTTTTTAATGTTACATTTTTCCAATGTAAGAAAATGTTTGAGAAAATTACTTTGTGCGATGTTGGACAAAAATTTCAATTTGTAAACCATTCCTGTTGTTTAAGGTTTAATGATGGATGTACACTTTAACATTATGTACTCTTATTATGATTTTATTTATTGTATCATTTGTATGCCTTTTACTGACATACTAACAAATCCATTTTGTTTTTGATGAATTATTTGATTTCAGCATGTCATTCCTGAGTTGTACATTGTTGCAAACACAAAGACTTTATCAAGGAAACTTTTAGTAGAATTATTTTTGAAATTTTTTGGAGCAGCTGTCTGATCTCTCCTAGTGTATGTTTGTTTTGTTGTGTGACAAATCTCTTTATCACAAACCTGATCTGAGTAAAAACTATAAAAATTGAAACACTAGGTTTATTGATAGATGACAGTTCAACTTTCCAATTTAATGTTGTGTCTATCTGATTTTCGGCAATGCTTCCAGTGTTTAATAAAATGAGGAGCTGAGGTTTTTTTTGGTATCAAATAAATTCTGATCTTTCCATGAATATCTTCAATAAAATAGAATACTGAAGACCAAGACTAGATACAGGTTATAACAATAATATTAAAAAAGGTTTGTACTGTGACACCTGACTTTACTGACTTCAACAACATCCTGTATCACTTTACCGTATCCAGAAGAGCTAAGACATGTTCTATTGACATCGCCTACACTGACTTTACCGACACACATACACATTGACTCTGTCCTATACATTGTCGGTAAAGGTTAGGTTTCACTGTACATGGCTTTGGCCTATAATTAGTCGTTGAATTCATAAATGAACAGCCATCAGGTTTTATGCTTCTTTAAAAAAAAAAAGGTAAAATGTATGGTTGTTGCTACATGTAAATATGTTGCCTGAGGAAAGGTAAAACCTGATAACCCTTGGATTTAAAAGTAGATCTGAAACCCTGTACCCTAGTTAGTAACTGTTACTAATTAGCTTACAACTGTTATGGATAATAAAACGCAATGAAGTTGATCATCTACAAACTATTGAAGTAGATTAAGGTTGTTTTAAGGAGTTTGTAGATTCCCTTGTTAGATCTACAAGTTGTGGATATGCTGTAAATTGTAGATTCCCTAGTTAGATCTACAAGTTGTGGATATGCTGTGTGGTTAGCAGAGATTAGTCTGGATAATGTCACTGTTGTATTTTTTTAACTGTACATATTTAGTCTGCGACTTTCCTGAATGCTGTTACTCTAGCCACCTCACCGTACACTTATGTAGTTTTCAAAAATGTTTTGCATGAAAAAAAAAGAAAAAAATTATTTCATGTGAACCATTAGGTTTGTATAATTCACAAATTTTTTCTCTTTACTGTGTTTGCGAGTGAATAACTATAAGTTTCATCTGTTATATAATTAGTAAGGTACAGATATGTTTGGAAAAAAATGTTAGGATACAGTACATTGTATGCTTACAGTATTTTAATAATATTTGTTATACAAATCAAGTTATTGCTGTTACTAACCGGTGACGGTTTGCCTGGACAATTAAGAAAAAACATAATCTTTACTGTCATATAAGTAAGAATTATTTACATTTTTGCATTTCATTAATATCAGATGAATTTATGTTAACTTACATGTGTATAATTAAAGCAATATTAACATGAACAAGCTTCCTTTGCCATTATGACATTAATGTCAGCTTAAAAATAAAAACTGAATGGATATTTATTAGCAATCATCCTACTACAACATTATGATATGTTTATACACAGATATTTTAAGATTTGCTTCATGACAATACCACCAGGCAGAATACAAAAACTGCTTCCCTAGTCTTGTTACAGTCCACTAGTAACGCATAGATGCGTGTTAGTATTCATTCTTGTGTATATTTATAGAACAAACTTTTTATCAGGTGATTTAATACTGCGGTATGTCACGGATGTTACAAAATAATAAAAACGTCAATCTGCTACTATGACATATGTACATGTACTGAAATCTGTGACAGTGAAGATGATGCATTATTGGTACACAAAGATAAACATCCAGATGTTTTAGGTATTGTTAGTTTCAGATAGACATTAAACACTAGAAATCTTAGAGATTCTTTTGATAAGAAACAATGACTATTTATACCACAGTGAGGCCCTTGGAACTAATCTAGCAGAGGGTGGAGTAAAAACTGACTAATATCTCTAACATAGGTCCTATTTATCTAACCAGAGTTATACATACTGTCGATGGTGACTATTTCTTTTTTAGCTGTACTACTTATGTTGTAATGGCGTATCACCTAAGTGGTTGTCGCTGATCTGCTCTTTAAGTGGTCACTGATAGCCTAGTTCAGCAGAGAAATGTCTCCATCTTTCAGAACAGTATATTAACCAAAAACTATAGTCATTCAGAACAGTATATTAACCAAAAACTATAACTGATTCATTCAGGTCGTTGTCATTGTGTTTATTATAGGAAGCTCCAGAGTGAAAATCAATCAATGTAAAAATCAACATCTGCAGATTGATAATTCCACATTTTCAACCCGACAGATTTTAAACTTCCTTATTGCATGCTGCACGAGCAGTGTATTGATTTTCATGGGCCATTCAACAAAGTTTTATTAGATTACAAGTGCTTTACTGCAGAAAATGGGGGATAAGACGTGATACATATCAGAAATAATGGGATAATCCAGTTACATGCCTGATATATTTTTAAATACATTTTTATTTTGTGGTTGTCATCTTGTTTCAAACAGATGAATTTAAAAGTTTTTGCTTTCATGCAGATTTATGATTAAAATTTTGATATTAATTTGCAGACAAAAACACCTAAACAAAAGGACAAAGAAAATAAAGAACCTTTGAAAAGGAAATCCACAAGTAAGGAGAGCAGTAATGAGGCTCTAGACAGTCCCAGATCCTCCCCAAAGACTATTGAGGATAGGAAAGTGGAGAGCCCCGCCCAGCCAGGGGAAGGAGAGCCTGCTAAGGTTACAACACCACGGTCTGTGTCCCCAGCCTCGTCCAAGTCAGAGGATGAGGAGAAATCTGCTCCAATTCAAAAGAAAACTCCTGAAAAGGTTGTGAAGATTGTAGAGCCAATGAAGATAAAACCCCAGCAACTCCAGCACAGAGTAAACCAAGCGCACCTTCTACCCCGGCCACTCCCGCCTCTGCCCCCAAGTCAAAGAAGGAAATAGAAATGGATGAATACAAGGCCAAATTGGCAGAAAAACGAAGACAAGCTAGAGAGAAAGCAGAGAAGGAAGCAGAGTTAGAGAGACAAAGGTTGGAGGAGATCAGGTAATTAAAAAAAATAACGAAGATTAGCTGGTAGTAGAATGAAGGAAAGGAACAAAATTAACTCGGACACTTTTACACACTTACAGAAGCTGAACATTGATTTTGTATTGATCCATCTATACAAGGAGCACTACAATATGAAGGAGCTGTAGCCTGTCTAGATGTTCTGTGAATGTCTTGAACAAAAGATAATGACCTCTATTGTTAATTCTAACTTCATCATGTAACCGAATGACAGGCTGATTTAGGCTGAAACATGTCGGTCACCTGTAGTGGGTGGGTGGTTGTGAGTAGGCACCTTAAAAACCTTTCTTCAGGGTATGCTGCTGTTCTTTTTAGCCCATCATCATCAGACCACTCCATGTTGTCCATAAGCCATCTTTTTAATGGCTATTTCTTGAAAAGACAAGAAGGATCTTTCTCAAATTACAACTGCAGGTTTCTCTTGGTCCCTAGTTTGTTTTAGTAATGAGGGTGTGGACTTTTATAGAACTTAATGATAATCTAGAAGAATTTATTATGCATAGTTGTTATATCAATTATCATTTTAGCAGGAGATTGATTAGGTCAGATATTACAAAATATTTAGGAATTAATTCTATTGTTTTTATGTATGGTGTTTGCCTTCACACTGTTTATTATATGTTACAGACTGGCAGAGGAGGAACGTCAACGTCAGGAGGAGGAGGAACAGCTTCGTATGGAGGAGGAAGCCAGCAGATTGGCTCAAGAAGCTAGGAAGAATGAGGAGGAGAGACTGAGGAAGGCCATCGAGGCAGAGGAGCTCCGAAAGAAGGAGGAGGCTGATCGCCTTGAACAGGAAAGGAAACAGGTATGTGACACAATGTATGGTATCCTCGGTCATTAACCACCAGGTTCTAGTCATTAAAGATATTTTGTTTTAGAATACATATAAACGTGATCTAACGGCAGGTAAAGATATGATTCAGGAAATAAATGCAAGATATATAGGAAGTAAAGAATATGAGAAAAGTTGTCATGGAAGACAATATATAAGGTTCATTTTCACCTTACTTGTAGTAACAATAGCTTTGGTATGTAACAGGAAATTGATACCTCTTTCTACCTGTGAATTGTAAACCATATTTAGTTGCTTTCTGGGATATTGTTCTTCAGGTATTTAAAAAAAATAAAATAAAATGAACTCACATGTAATGAAAAAAATTAAGAAATCTTTTGACTTAGCATCTTAACATCTCATTTACCAAAACTTCATTGAATAATTTCCATTTATGTCTGGTATCTTTCCTGTTTTAAAGGGAACAGAGCAGACCACAAATAGATCAACAGTATGAATGTAATGTTGTTTCAGGGAGCATATTACAGAGTAATGAAGAGTTTTTAATTTTGAACATATGAAAATTTGAACATTGTTATTTTGTTTTCAGAAAGAAGAGGCTGACAGAAAAGCCAAAGAGGATGCAGAAAGATTGGAAAAAGAAAAACAAGAAAAGGCCAAAAAGGATGAAGAGGAGAGACTAGAAAGAAAGAAGGTACTTTTGATTCTTATGACTGTGTGGTGAGAAAGATATTTTGAATGTTCTTCCATGTAAAAACATTTATCACATAAATGTTCTGTTCTACCATGTTATACAGCCATGTCGTAAAGAGCATAAGACACCTGTGTGATAGGGGGCCGCAGTGGCCGAGTGGTTAAGGTGTCCCCACCTTTATCACTAGCCCTCCACTTATGGGTCGCGAGTTCAAAACCCACATGGGGCAGTTGCCTGGTACTGACCGTAGGCCAGTGGTTTTTCTCCGGGTGCTCCGGGTGCTCCGGCTTTCCTCCACCTCCAAAACCTGGCACGTCCTTAAATGACCCTGGTTGTTAATAGGACACTAAACAAAAATAAAGCAAACCTTTGTGATAACAATCATAACATCATTATTATACAGCATCACACAATTGTCTCAGTAGCAAAAAACATATAGTCTGTTGATTTGTCTGTCTCCAAGGGATTTTTCCCTTCTTCTTTTCTCATATTGTAAAAAATAAAATTGTACACATGTCTATTTCAAGGTATATGATGATAACCATAATTTGTAAACAGTAATGGCTAAAGAGTTGAAGAGATTACAAAGCTATGAAATAATGTTATGCAGTTTGGAAAGTATTACCTTTTTGAGGCATATAATACCTGTCTTCATGCACTTTAGCGACTGGAGATGATCATGAAGAGAGTAAAGTCAGACTCCCCAATGACCGGATCCATGACTTCCTCCATGATTGGTACCAACAGCTCAATGTCCGGATCACAGATCGGCTCCATGACTGGGTCTATGTCTAGCTCCATGATCTTGATTGGTTCTGACAAGGTAGATATATCCTAGAAACTTGGTGTTGGTATTTTACCAGATTTGAATATAATTTGCCTCTGTACTTACACAAGAATATTTTATGTTTTACAAATCACAATACAGTATATATATTTCTTTAATATACATGGTATGATTTGATGATAAAATAGAATATATTTTTATTCTCTAATAATTTTTTATACAGAAATACATGCTTCTCTCACTATCATGCAAAGACAATTTGTTTGATATGGTAATTAGTATAAAAGTTGAATTTACTTTGTTGTATTTGGTATATTTATCACTCCTGTCTGTCGACAGTTAATCATGTGTAGAGTTTACTATCCCCTTGTTGTTCACCTTTCAGGGAGATTCTCCATATCAATCTCTATCAAACTCCCCAAGCAAGAACAGTCTTCAATCCAATGAGGGTGGAGAAGACAGTGCTGATGAGGCCAATGGACTAGATGATAAGTCTGACGACAAGGCCAAGACATTGCTACAACCTGCCACTGACATGCCAAAATTCAAGTCACCTCTTTTACAGAAACTTGTGGAAAATAAATCTCAGAATGGTGGCAGCGAGACTCCCAAATTTAAGTCACCCTTGCTGCAAAATCTGATGGGTAAAAAGAGGCTTGGCATGGATAAGACGGAGGACAAGACTAATGATATAACAACCAATGGGAACAAGCAAGAGGAGCCAGTGGAACAAATGGATGAGAGCAGTAGTGAGAGAGTGACAGGGGAAAAGGGACAAATAGACTCTTTGGTGATAGCAGACAATGAGAGTGATCGAAGTGAATCAAGAAATTCCAAGTCGGACGGAAGTGTAGATAGTGACACAAGTACTACCAAGGATGTATCAATAGCAGAACAAAAGTTAGGTTCAAACTCTGTGATAATTAAAACTGAAGTGTCTTCGTCGTCACTGAATGGTGTATCTCAGAATGGAGAGATGGAGCAGTACCCACAGGAACTAGTAGACTCTAGGTAAGTCTTCTCCTCTCACTGGTGTGTTGTGTTTGTGTTCACGTAGTACTGCCGCCCAGAGTGGTACTCACCTCATCTCCTACTGCCGCACAGTGCCAGCTACTAGGGGCCCAGCTCTTTTAGTGTAGTGTCCACGCCAGCATTCTTGCTGAAAAACAATTCATGTTCACATTCAACATTCTCTTTCATCCCTTCAGGAACCTATAAATCATGGAGAACTGCTATTTGACTTTGGTTAACATTCATATTATAAATGGAACTTCTTTCTACGGGATCTTTCTACAATGCTTTAGAAAAACAGCCTGGATACACATCACACTTGCGGATTAATGTTCTAATAAATTCCAAATGAGCTCTATGCTTTATAAGGTCCTGAAGTTGGAATATAGACTCATTTGTATTGCTTCATTATTAGAAGCATATTAAACATAATTACAGTTCGGCCAAAGTTGTGATGCATTTGTTTCGAGGGATAAAAATCTTTGCCTGTTTCAGCGATAATAGATTATTGTCCGTGTTTACAAATTCAGAGAAACACATTTCATGGATGTATATGTGAGGAAAAGAAAAGTTTATATGTGTTGTGCAAGTTGTAAGAAATATGATGACAATATATGGTGCTTGGAGTTTTGTGATGTTGATGGTATTAAACTGTGATATTTGAAAATCTGTGTATGAGGACACAAATATGGACAGATCTTTGGAATAACTGTTGGTTGGTTTGGAGATTAATTGGAGCCAAAGTGATTCTGTGGATATTTTACACTGCAGCTTTATGCATGCATATTGTTATTGAGGTCTTTAAATATAAACACATATATTTCATATTAAATCAATAGCATGCATGGTCAGAGTGCTTACTGATAAGGGAGGTAACTCAGTTGATATGTCAATAAAATCATTGAGTTAATGATAGATATATATGTGTTTTGGTTCTTTTTTCTGCATCTTTGGTCGTTTGTTCTTTTTCTACTGTCATAGTCATTAAATAAATAGTTTTATCCTTATAAGAAGTTACTTGTACCACAGTTAAACTTTAGGTTTAATATAGAGTTCGGACTATCAGTACATTTATAAAATACTAAAGTAGGACAATTTCTGTATTTACGAGGTGCACATGTACCATGTATATCTACAAACTAGTATTTTTATCTGTGACACTTTTGCAATAAGTTTTCATTCAGTTCTTGCAATAAATAAATATTTTCACCAGCAATATTTTCCAACATGTCACGAATTGGGATCTTTTAATATTGATTTAGGGTATGAGTGGTGGCTTTTAAGTTCATAGCACTAGTGGAGTTTAAATTTATATTCATAAAAATGACATAAAGTAAACATGAAGAGTCTGCGTTTTAAAAAATGTGAGACGTGTGATTTCAAAACTACTTCTGAAAGTAAAGTAAACATACTCATAAAAGTTAATTGAACATACAGCTTCCAGGCAAGTATTTTAAGTGTCAAGTTAGCTTCTTGGCAAGTAATGTATCTATCTCTTTAACATAAAGTTGTAGATGAATTAAAGAAAAGGTTGTGAAATATGGAGAAAAAATATTTCCTTTTCTTCTTAACTGTTAAAAAAATTCTGGAACAAGCATACAAGATTGTCAATACGGTCATAATGACAGTAATGTACTTTGCCATCATTAGAGGAACATGTACAAGTGAAGCATAAATAATGTGTACATTTGTATAGCAATGAAAAAAAAAGATTTTCTGTGATAGTTAAATTAAAATTTGAGCTAGCATAACTAATATTTGTATATATGACTAGTTTCAGTGAAAGTTGTCTGTCGACTAACTTGACAATGATTATGCATTGTAAATTTAAAGTCAGTAGAGCTAATCTGTTGGGCACAGCTGGGGGAATATTTTAGTGTATCATATGAACATGTTTTTGTATAGTGATTTGTGAACCTCTTTTGTAGTCCTGTTGTTGTAACTTCTGTCCTCACTAGCCATGGATAGAATTTATGTTGCTATCTATACACCCAGTACTTTTTTTCTGAAAATGTAGATAAATATATGTATACTGTCAATGTAAAAAGAAGCAATGTTAATGAGGCTGTAAGAGTTTGACAACTATCAACACATACTATCAATACTGTAATGTAACAAAACTTAATACCACAAAAAAAATTAATAAGGAAACTAAAATTTTATACCACAAAACAAAAACTTTTATATACACACACATGTACCACAAAAGCAAAACGGAAATTTGCTCTCTTTGAAACTTACAAATTCAGTCTGATTTTCTTTCATGCTTAAATATATTTACTTTGCAATGTCACATGTTTCAGTCATATGTAACCTTTTCTCAAGGAACTTGAATCGTCTTCCATTCTTGACTTACATTAATTTGCAATATGTCAGACTTTATAATTGGGACTTGTCATAGTCTTAGCCTAAGGCAAAGTCAACTGTAGGTTAGATGTAGATATGTGAATGAATTATATACACTTTAGTAACTTGAGTAAAAGAATATGAGGGAAGAAAATATGTTAGGACAGAAAAAAATTAATCTAGGTAATTCACTGATTCATATTAACAAAACAATAAAAAATGACAGTACAAATGATGAGCTCATATAGTGCAAAATGTTCAAGGTTCCTTTGAAAATTATTTGAACTAAGAATTTTGTTTTTGTTTTGATTGAAGAACTTCCTTAATTTTAGTATGAGGTTCCAATGAGGTCTTTTCTATCTCAACTCATAAGGGTCATAGGCTAAAATGTAAAAGTTTTCATCAAATTAAACATAATTTATTTGTAAAAAAATCTTTCAGCTTTTCACTTGATTTTATGTTATATTTAGGGAGTATAAATGTATGTATCTGATGCAGTACCTTGAGTGTCTGAGGATATGTAGTTTACTGGTACATATATTTGTATACGTATATCTGTACCATGCCCATCATATCTGTACCATGCCCATCAACTGAATGGCATGTAACTAGAGGAGTGACCATGACCTAGCACACAGGACTGACAAGTCCACAGCTTCTAGGCAAGTCTCACATATACATTCTGCTGTCAATCATAATAATCAATTTAGACAGGTCATAGGGTGCAGCAGAGGTCAAGCTAGTACACGTCCTATCTGTTGGTGCATCTCATCATGATACTTAATTAAACTACTCCAGCATGACATGTTTGTCTAGTTTTACCCATAATAGCTTAGGGTTTATAGAGATGTATTTGTAGACAGAAAAATGATAGGATGATTTTGGTACCTTCATGTATATATTATATTGCAATAAAATATGAGACTTTCAATTCAGTTGTAAAGTTGTGTTTAGAATATGAAGTATACAGATTTGAGATACATATCGTACATGTAAATGAGTTTTTGTTTCATATGAGATTTTGTGATACAATTTTCAGTGTAGGAAGTTTTCATTTTTGCAAGAAGACTTGTCAAGAAAAAATTAGAACTTGCATGAACTCAAAATTTCATAAAACTTTATACAACAAATTTCAGATAATTTTGTCATATAAGTAAGAAAACTTACATTTCGAACCCATCAAAATGCAGAGGGCAAAATGTACCGGAAGATTCAGTTCATGATGTAACATCATTGTCGATATTATGATGTCACAATCTATTTCTGACTCATGACGCAGCCAATGAAAAGCACTCCAAGGTAAAACTAATGACATGTACAAAAAAAATTACATGGGCGAATTCACTGGGTAACAGGCTAACTATGTTATAAAAAAAGGTATTAAAGCTCAATGAAAGAATCAACAAAAAAAGGTATACTGTATTTTATAGAATAAAAGGTGTCCATTTTCTTGAATGCAGATTACTTTCCACACTTCCATATATTGTAAAGAAAACATGTTGCTGAAAGGAAGTAGATCCAGATAACACACATATACAAAATAGTGTTTTTATTTGGCTGATAACTAGAATAAACTCCCAAGATAAACTGCTATATCTAGACTGTTATAAATACAAATAACAGATACAAGAGATGAAGTTTACTGAGTGAGAGATAAAGATGATTATACATGTATCTACCATGGGAGTTGATAGGACTTCTTTATCTCTTACCATTGGGTGGGTACAGTTCAATCATTATCACATGATTTGAATTCAAAAATAAAAACAAGATAAAACAAATAGCTAGCAAGTCTAAAGAATGAAGTTTGAAACTAAAGATGGCTTCTTGATACATGTAGCTATAGATACTGAAAAAGTGCATATATGCTTCTCTTATTTTCTATGTATATAAATATATAATATTAAATTAAAGCTATCATCTTTTAAAAGCATACACTGAATTAACCTTGATCATCTTATACAAACTGTCCAAGTCTGTCTTGGTTTTGTATTGTTTAGCATCCTATCAACAGTTATTTTCCTTTAAAGACAGCTTCCCATGTACATGTGTTTTGGGAGGCTGCAGTATGTTCATGTTTGCCTCCCTGTTATAGCACAGAACTGCTACCGACTTGATAGTGCTACCTGACTGAAGTATACTGCCAGCAGGACACCCCACCCAATCACATTATACTGACAACATGCAGGTGAACCAGTTTTCCCCTCCCAAAATGCTGAGCAATATGAGCAATATAAACATAAGTTACCATTTTTACAGACTCGAGCTGGTATGTCTCAGCCAGGGGACAAAGCTTTCCTCACAGGAGCGAACACTCGACCTAAGTCAAAAAGTGAGGCAGGGGTCCAAGTCTGGTCCTGTGGCCAAGTTGGTACTAAAGTTTGAATTCTAGTGCAAGTCGAAGTTGCTGAGATATTTATCTATTGCATTCTAGGAATTGTATTGAAAGTTTTTCATGATTCTGTCCCAGAGTGCTAAAAGACGCCTTGTAGGGTAGTGTACAGACATTCTACTTTATTAATATAAGTGTTGAAAATAACTATGATCTGATATCATTGTTGAAAAAACCTAAATGTAGGATAGTTTATATTAGATGTAGTGTAAATAAGGTAACAACAATAGGGAGTGAAGGGTGATTTCATTGTCATTTGAGCTGGCTTTATCTGGGCTGTATTTAGACCTACTTATCGAGATAAGGTGTATATATATGGCATTATTTCACTGACAAACCTACAGCCATAAAGGTTTAATTGTATGTAAATGAGCTGTACCAGTATACGTTGACTCGATATATATGTGTGTGTACATTCCAACAGGTAGATGGATAAACAGGTCACGTGTCCCGCAGGCATCTCAAAAGCTTTTAAAGGTTTAGGTCACAATAAATAGTTAAACGTTAACCTCCCATCTATATTCCTGCCATGAACTCTAGTTTCCAGGTAAACATATTCATGAACTGAATAAAAAACATCACTCAAGCATTTGAATTTACTAGTAAGAAATATGGTTGAGGATTGGTTTTGAGATGGTCCCTTAGTTGTACACAGGTAACACACAGAGGAAGTGCTGTTTAGACACAGGGGTCACACCTTCCAATATGGAGTTGTGTTCAGGTAATGTTGTGTTTATTTTCTGCATGTGCTGAATATTTGCATCTAGTATTGATTTCAAGTTGATCAGGTCATTCATTATTCTGTTTTAGCTGTAGTTTAAGATATGTTGGTTGTTACGTATGTATAAGTGACAGGCATTGTTCGTGGAATGTGTCGATCCTTGCCAGGATGTAGATTTAATTCAATAGTTTAAAGGCCATCGCTTGTAGGCTGTTGTAAATCTTGTGTCATATTAACAGAATATGGAAGCCATTTTGTTGGTTGCATTTTAACACATCATTCTGTGCTCTTTTTAGGCTTCCATTAATTCAGTTAGCTGTTGCATATTTCATTTGACATTGTGTATATCTTGTACATGCAGCGTTAGCATACAGGTGGTTTTTGCTAATCTACCTGAAAATACCGCTGTAAATGACTCATACCAGATTTAATTTATCACTATGTCAGGAAAATGTTGTGTTGGAAAAGCAGGAAATTTAAGCAGTGTGAGAAATAAAGCAAGAATAGTCCGATAATCTTTTGAATGTGTTTTACATTTGCAATTGAGGCTGCTTGCAGGTTGTCGTATAATATGAGGAACAAACTGTTATGTACACTGACACAGCAACCTCTCTAAACTGTGATTACCTGGAATAATAATGTTTTTCCATTACCTAGATATAATCTTCATGTAATGAATGTTATTTGTAAAGGTCTGGTTTGCAGAGTTTGCTATAGTGTACAATTTTAACAAGTAACATGTACTGTTCAAGTAAAACATGTTATATATAACCTGCATTATTGAACATATAGTTGAAATTTTACAAGCTGAAGCTATGTGGTAGACTAGATCTAGATGCATTGATTTTACTAAACTAATTTCAGCACATATATACTTATTTGACTTAATTCAGTTAGTTTCTCGTCTTGAAATCCAGCATATATTTTCCAAAGTCCTCCTTCATTTTACTCCATTTGCTGTTCATGTGTCATATATCCTAGTAAATTTTTGTTTGAAAATTATTTGGTATATTTGACTGAATCAGTGGTCCAAATATCCATTTCTGTTTATGCAGTCATTGATTATGTATGTAAAGAATTTAACTTGATTGTACATGCAGTCATATTGGATAATAAAGTAAGAAATGCCTTTGGTCTTTTGGATGCAATATTTAATTCATCACATTACTTAAAAAAAGTGTTAAACTCTTCGACTTGTTTATTCTAATGCTGGCAAGTTTTTATTTAGACTATATTTTTCATCACAGAGACAGTCATGTTACATCTATTAATTATAAGGACATTACAGTGTTATTTCACATGTGCATGACATAGCAGCATTTAACAATACCGCATACAGTATTGATACTTATTATCTGTAATGGATTAATGAAAAAAAATATGTAAAAATTGTAAAAAATCATTGCATAATATGAAGACCACCACAACGTAATTTCCTCCTATTTCTGTTAACAGTATTAGTATGAGAACTGCCGACTCATCCCTAGGAACATCTTCAGACCAGTCACTAGGAGGGAGCCTGGTGGATTCGCAGACTATATCCACATCTGTGGAACAGGTTTCTACGGCCACAGACAGTGGATCCACAGAGCCTAACAGTGAATTTGAAGATTTTATAGACCTGAGTGTTACCAATAAAAACTTTGAGGTGAAGGCACAGCAGTCGCTATTCGCCCACCAGACGACGGATGACTTACTGAACCTCAACACTAACAGTATTGACACTAGCCTGGATAATATCAGCTCTGACTCCCATCCTAAGCCTATAATTGCCTTTGAAGACAATGCAGCCCGGAGACAGGAAGTTACAGGTAATGATGCCAAAAGGTCATATGTTAAACTATACAGCATTATTGGTGAGAAGGTGGTAATTTAGGACACTGGTGGAAAGTACGTCATACATAGGTTAGACTGTCAGGACACTGATGAAAGGTCATACATAGGTTAGACTGTCTGGACACTGGTGAAAGGTCAAACATAGGTTAGACTGTCAGGACACTGGTGAAAGGTCATACATAGGTTAGACTGTCAGGACACTGGTGGAAGGTCATACATAGGTTAGACTGTCGGGACACTGGTGAAAGGCCATACATAGGTTAGACTGTCAGGACACTGGTGAGAGGTACGTCATACATAGGTTAGACTGTCGGGACACCGATGAAAGGTACGTCATACATAGGTTAGACTGTCGGGACACCGGTGAAAGGTCATACATAGGTTAGACTGTCAGGACACTGGTGGAAGGTCATACATAGGTTAGACTGTCGGGACACTGGTGAGAGGTACGTCATACATAGGTTAGACTGTCGGGACACTGGTGGAAGGTCATACATAGGTTAGACTGTCGGGACACTGGTGAAAGGTACGTTATACATAGGTTAGACTGTCGGGACACCGATGAAAGGTACGTCATACATAGGTTAGACTGTCGGGACACTGGTGAAAGGTACATCATACAAAGGTTAGACTGTCGGGACACTGGTGAAAGGTACGTCATACATAGGTTAGACTGTCGGGACACCGGTGAAAGGTCATACATAGGTTAGACTGTCAGGACACTGGTGGAAGGTCATACATAGGTTAGACTGTCGGACCTGGTGAGAGGTAGTCATACATAGGTTAGACTGGTCAGGACACTGGTGGAAGGTCATACATAGGTTAGACTGTCGGGACACTGGTGAGAGGTACGTCATACATAGGTTAGACTGTCGGGACACTGGTGGAAGGTCATACATAGGTTAGACTGTCGGGACACTGGTGAGAGGTACGTCATACATAGGTTAGACTGTCAGGACACTGGTGGAAGGTCATACATAGGTTAGACTGTCGGGACACTGGTGAAAGGTCATACATAGGTTAGACTGTCGGGACACTGGTGGAAGGTACGTCATACATAGGTTAGACTGTCGGGACACTGATGGAAGCTAGGTCATACATAGGTTAGACTGTCGGGACACTGGTGAAAGGTCATACATAGGTTAGACTGTCGGGACACCGGTGAAAGGTCATACATAGGTTAGACTGTCAGTACACTGGTGGAAGGTCATACATAGGTTAGACTGTCGGGACACTGATGGAAGGTCATACATAGGTTAGACTGTCGGGACACTGGTGAGAGGTACGTCATACATAGGTTAGACTGTCGGGACACTGGTGGAAGGTCATACATAGGTTAGACTGTCGGGACACTGGTGAGAGGTACGTCATACATAGGTTAGACTGTCAGGACACTGGTGGAAGGTCATACATAGGTTAGACTGTCAGGACACTGGTGAGAGGTACGTCATACATAGGTTAGACTGTCGGGACACTGGTGAAAGGTCATACATAGGTTAGACTGTCAGGACACTGGTGGAAGGTCATACATAGGTTAGACTGTCAGGACACTGGTGGAAGGTCATACATAGGTTAGACTGTCGGGACACTGGTGAGAGGTACGTCATACATAGGTTAGACTGTCGGGACACTGGTGAAAGGTCATACATAGGTTAGACTGTCGGGACACTGGTGAAAGGCCATACATAGGTTAGACTGTCGGGACACTGGTGAGAGGTACGTCATACATAGGTTAGACTGTCAGGACACTGGTGAAAGGTCATACATAGGTTAGACTGTCGGGACACTGATGGAAGGTCATACATAGGTTAGACTGTCGGGACACTGGTGAGAGGTACGTCATACATAGGTTAGACTGTCGGGACACTGGTGAGAGGTATGTCATACATAGGTTAGACTGTCGGGACACTGGTGGAAGGTCATACATAGGTTAGACTGTCGGGACACTGGTGAGAGGTACGTCATACATAGGTTAGACTGTCAGGACACTGGTGGAAGGTCATACATAGGTTAGACTGTCAGGACACTGGTGAGAGGTACGTCATACATAGGTTAGACTGTCAGGACACTGGTGGAAGGTCATACATAGGTTAGACTGTCAGGACACTGGTGGAAGGTCATACATAGGTTAGACTGTCGGGACACTGGTGAAAGGTCATACATAGGTTAGACTGTCGGGACACTGGTGGAAGGTCATACATAGGTTAGACTGTCAGGACACTGGTGAGAGGTACGTCATACATAGGTTAGACTGTCAGGACACTGGTGGAAGGTCATACATAGGTTAGACTGTCGGGACACTGGTGAAGGTCATACATAGGTTAGACTGTCGGGACACTGATGGAAGGTCATACATAGGTTAGACTGTCGGGACACTGGTGAAAGGTCATACATAGGTTAGACTGTCGGGACACTGGTGGAAGGTCATACATAGGTTAGACTGTCGGGACACTGGTGGAAGGTCATACATAGGTTAGACTGTCGGGACACTGGTGAAGGTCATACATAGGTTAGACTGTCGGGACACTGGTGGAAGGTCATACATAGGTTAGACTGTCGGGACACTGATGGAAGGTCATACATAGGTTAGACTGTCGGGACACTGGTGGAAGGTCATACATAGGTTAGACTGTCGGGACACTGGTGGAAGGTCATACATAGGTTAGACTGTCGGGACACTGGTGAAAGGTCATACATAGGTTAGACTGTCGGGACACTGGTGAAAGGTCATACATAGGTTAGACTGTCGGGACACTGGTGGAAGGTCATACATAGGTTAGACTGTCGGGACACTGGTGAAAGGTACGTCATACATAGGTTAGACTGTCGGGACACTGATGAAAGGTCATACATAGGTTAGACTGTCGGAACACTGGTGGAAGGTCATACATAGGTTAGACTGTCGGGACACTGGTGAAAGGTCATACATAGGTTAGACTGTCGGGACACTGGTGAAAGGTACGTCATACATAGGTTAGACTGTCAGGACACTGGTGGAAGGTCATACATAGGTTAGACTGTCGGGACACTGGTGAGAGGTACGTCATACATAGGTTAGACTGTCGGGACACTGATGGTAGCTAGGTCATACATAGGTTAGACTGTCGGGACACTGGTGAGAGGTACGTCATACATAGGTTAGACTGTCGGGACACTGGTGAAAGGTACGTCATACATAGGTTAGACTGTCGGGACACTGATGAAAGGTTATACATAGGTTAGACTGTCGGAACACTGGTGGAAGGTCATACATAGGTTAGACTGTCGGGACACTGGTGAAAGGTCATACATAGGTTATACTGTCAGGACACTGGTGGAAGGTCATAGGTTAGACTGTAGGGACACTGGTGGAAGGTCATACATAGGTTAGACTGTCGGAACACTGGTGGAAGGTCATACATAGGTTAGACTGTCAGGACACTGGTGGAAGGTCATAGGTTAGACTGTAGGGACACTGGTGGAAGGTCATACATAGGTTAGACTGTCGGGACACTGGTGGAAGGTCATACATAGGTTAGACTGTCGGGACATTGGTGAAAGGTACGTCATTCATAGGTTAGACTGTCGGGACACTGATGAAAGGTCATACATAGGTTAGACTGTCGGAACACTGGTGGAAGGTCATACATAGGTTAGACTGTCGGGACACTGGTGAAAGGTCATATGTTAAACTATCAACATTATTGGTGAGAAGATGCATGTTAGACTGCCGGGACACTGGTGGAAGGTCATACATAGAATAGACTGTCGGGACACTGGTGGAAGGTCATACATAGGTTAGACTGTCGGGACACTGGTGGAAGGTCATACATAGGTTAGACTGTCAGGACACTGGTGAAAGGTCATAGGTTAGACTGTCGCGACACTGGTGAAAGGTCACACATATGTTAGACTGTAGGGACACTGGTGAAAGGTCATATATTGGTTGATAATCATCATATAGTGACCCAGGTTTCACTTCATTGGAGGTGGCATTCCTGACATCCTATGTATTCATATCGATAGAATCAGGTTTGGTAAGCTAATTATCAATACTTTCCTCACCAACAGAATCAGGTTTGGTAAGCTAATTATCAATACTGTCCTCACCAACAGAGTCAGACTTGAATATGAGGTGAGAGTTTGTAATATCTTGTATTGATTAGCTGTCACACAGGTAAGGCTCAAACAGTTATTGATTTGTGTGTGTGATGCAGTTATGTATTGGATCAAGGATGTGTCACATCTTTACAAATACAAAACGCTACATTGATCAGTACATCTGTTGTTCTCTGAAGATAGACCTGACTTTCTGCTGCCAACAAGCTATCATAGATATATGTCAAAACATTCCAGGAGAATAAAAAGAATGAATGTATTTAAGTTCATATAGTAAATCTACAATTTGTAGAATTTTCTAGATTTGTATGAATTTTCATGTCTCTGCCATCATTACATTTTGTATGATGGTTCAGTTCTCAGTCAAGGGTGATTTTAGGATGCTACTTTTTGCTTGGAGTTTCTTTTTCTTGTCAAACTTTGATATTTGTAGTAAAGTTGTGATTTGAATTTTCAGTACTGTTGTGTTTCTAAAACAAATTGTACCTTTTTATACCAAAATATGCATTCTGATGATTTGGTTTGTATTTAGGAGCATTTGACATGATTTATTTATATAATTTCATAATTTGTCTGGACTACACTTCCAAACATTTTTAACCAATTTACAAAGGAACTTCACAGGCATATAATGATAATATTATTACTATCCTCCAGTTTTAGTCAGCTTTAACACATATCCTTTTCAAATCTCATTTCAGACTTCTTGTCTTGAGGTCTCCTACAACAGTGTAGTGACCAACGGTGTCTCCAAAGACACAGACGATTCCTCACACCAACATGATGCTGCATCTTCGTCTCCAGTCGGTGACAGCAGCAACAATGAACTAGTTGGTGGGCTGGTGGCGCCACCTAGCCCCGTTGAACCACAAAGCTTAGGTGACAGTGATCAGATCATTGTGACAATGCACCAAGCTAAAACCAATGGTGTGGAATCTGAAAACTCTATACATCTGGACAGAAGTCCTGAAGCTAAGTCACAGTTGGATCAAATGTGGCAGCAACTTGAGGTGGCAATGGTGCAAAGCCATGATCATGTCCGTGGACAGCTCCAAGAATTCGGAATTGGTGAAGGAGAAGAAGATTCGGAGTCAGAAGAAGGTCAAATGTGGAGAATTGTTCAGGGTGATTCTCCCTATACTATACAGCTAGTGTGAGGCTGGGGGTGTGGCACTCCCTGTAATGTGGAATATTCTCCTGATAGTACAGAAACAAAAATGAATTTACTGTAAATTATGATTTTAAAATCCATTCTAACTTTTATCCATGGTCCCCAAGGGGCTGGCATCTATCAATGAGGTCAAACAGCCATTCAATTTCAGAGCCTTTTTTTCGGGATGGGCCTAGCATAGCAAGTACAATGAATAAAATGCTGGGCCATCATATAAAGGGTTCCAAAAATGTACACCAATTGCGAGCGTTGTGAAAACCTTGAATTGCAAAAAGTTCATTGCTTTCTATATTTATTCTTGAATCAAAATATTGGGCTTGTTATTCTATGTCCAATTTTTTTTTTTTTTTACAAATTTTTAATGCTCAAAAATGTTATTTATCTCTAATTTAGTTACTCATTGAGAGTCAGCTGGCCTGATAAGATGTCATATATTTAAAAAAAACATATTAGTTCTCAGAATTTTGTTGAGAATACTTTTTCATTTTATTCATATATTGATTAACAATTCTTTGCATGTAATATGAGAAACTTTCTCCTCTCTACATAATAGAAAAATGAAAGTTGCAACTCAAGGGGAACAACTCTAGATACAAGGCATCAATGCTGTATGTCCTGGAATTTTGGTGTGGCTAAATTTATTCAATCATTAAAGATTACTATTAACCAAAGGGATTTATGATTCAGGATTTGTAATATGTACTTAGATATCAGGAAAAATGTCAAATAATCCTTATTCTGTTTAAAATTTTGAAATATTAATTTGAGAGTTTTTGAGCATAAATATTTCATCAGATGCGTCAATCAAAAGTTCAGGACAGTACAGTTCAGCAAGACATCCTTACTTGCAAGGATATCATGGGGATGCCAGAACACCCAATCTCTTTCCTCCGATGTTTGCCTTGTTTTATATGTCTCAAGGGAAGCATCACCTGGGGATGAAGAGAAACATCTTTTAACAACACAAAGGGAGAACCCCATAATAGAGGTTATACAAATTACATTTCAACTCTGGGAAAGGAGAGAGTTATGGATGAACTTTATAAGTTTAAAGCTCTGAATTGTAAGGAAAACATGCAGTTGAATAATGCTGAAGATAAGTAACTCTTAAATTCATTGATATGTTTGAATAAAGAACATGTACATGTGCATCTTAGTATCTAGATTCGAAAATATGATCATATAATGGCATATTTTAATATTTATCTTAGTGAAAGTGCAGGAATATGAAGAAAATTCTGGAAACTGTGTTCTCACTTCAAAGCTGCCACATTAGATCTGCTGTGAAATACGAGTATGAAAAAATTGTGATAAAGCTTTAGTGAACTAACTGTGAAAAGCCTGTCCAGCAATAGTTGTACATGTAGTTGATGTGTGTAAATGCTTTGAATGAAGTAAAAATGTGATGATGTTAAATGCATTCTACAGAATAGAACAAAATGGAATAGATATCTTGCATCATATGCATATGTTCATAAACATAAGTTACTATAATTAATTTTATTATTAAAATGTATTTATATAAATTATGTGTATACTGCATTTATGAATTAAATACATTGAGAAGATTAGTGCATGAGTTTGTATATTGGCGCTGCAGTACATATTGTCGTTATTGTTGGACATGTAAAGGCATTAACATTACTTGGTCAATTGTACATCTAGTCCAACTATTCACCCAAATTGATGTGCCAGTGACATGCATGGAAGATAAGTTAATATTGTGGCTTTAGTGTTCTCTAATGATTTCAGATATAATAAAATCATTTTACAATGCCAGTGCTTTTTTCCCAATGAGAAAATAGTGTTCTATGAAGTGAATATCTTTTTTACATTTGTTAAAATGTTAATGTGTGGGAACCAGTGTTGTGAATTAACAGGAAAAAAGGAAATTATTTTACACTTTTGCACTGCATATTTTATGTTGTTATTAAATCAATGTTATTCAAACAAATGCTTTTTTCCCTTCAATTTTCCACTTGCCAATTTTTTTTATAAGGGCATGATGTTATGGTTTAAAATATGAATTAGGACTGATAACACACGTGAATACAGTGTTGTGTGCTGGAAATGTGATAGGTGATATGTAAATAGCTTTGTTGTATGAAGCTACACATGTGATATGCTAAATTAAATCTTCATTCCATTGTCCGTGCTTTGCCTGTCCAAAATATAAAATACAAAACCCCAAAAAATATATTAATTTTCTTACCTTGAAGCACCAATTTTGAAAGAAAGTTCAAAAGTTGTAAATAAATTAAGACAGAAATTGATAATAAGGTGGGTTTTTTTTGTTTTTTTTTGTTAGTTTTTTTCAAATGCTTTTGATAACATTTTCATTACCTCAAAGATTTTGTGTCAAATAATTTAAACAAAGTTTTGTATTTTTCACTGTCCTCAAAACATTAATTTTGAGTGACTTAAATTGACTACCTTTAAGTTTGATTATTATTTACGTGAAATTAAAATTGATCACACTCCATGTTTCACTTCAAATCATTGTTTAAATCTAATTAGATAAAATGATTATAATTAACATATGAAACATTTGTTTTTAATCCTCACCATTATTTATTATATCTTTATGAATGATCTGAAGCTTTTAAGAGAACAGGTAACTGGTGGTGTTGTGTTAGAATTAAGGAGAAAGTGATATCACAAATTGGTTATGTAATTTCAACAATTTCATGAGTTGAAGAACACTGTCTTTCATGGAACATAATATTTTGTTGTGACCTAAGCTATATTTAAGATGCTGGTGCTTTATTTCTGTAGAGTTGTCTACCTTTCTTAATCTGGAAAATGATGGTAAATACTTTTCCTTTATCATTTCCATGGAATATTCTCTTAAAATTTTTATCATTTAATTAGATACTCATGAGGTAAATTATAAATTAAACCTTTTTATTATTATTCAGTACTCACATACTTTGTGTTGAGACGAAAAAAATCAAATATATTACTCCTGTTTCCTTAAAAATCAATAAACTAAAATAACCTCACAGAAGATTTATTTTAATAAAAAAAAAAGAAGAGAGAAATCTGTTATCCAGATTTTGTGTCAATCATTTCGTTTCTGTGTGTGGGTGAAAAGTACATTGCATTATACTGTTAATAATTTCAAAAAGTTAAAATTTTGCCTATACATATTACTCCTTCATGTTTCTGTATAGTTACAATGTATAATGGTAACTGGCCGTTATTGGTGATTATTTCTGATTTATCAGAGTCCCGTGGATGTTTGTGAAGGACAAGATGTACCATTACATCCAGTAGGTACTTGACTATTCTGCAAAGCGTCAGTTGTCCAAATGTTTTAATACTATTGATAATACCAATATGGAATAAACATATTGAAAAACATGACAGTATGTGTTGGTATTCTCTTTTCGTTGTGTGTATATGGACCTCAATCAAATATTGGATGTTTTATTTTTGCAGAGATCTGATAATGAGTTTATAGGAAGTTGAAGTAATACTTTATAAACAATAATACAGTATGTATCAGCTGTTTATCACAGCTCTAGATGTACTTACTGCCAAATCATTTTCTATTGTTTATAAGTTATGATATATATCATCATATCCATTTACACAGCCTAAATATTTAAATTGACAATGAAGGTTTTGCTATAATTTACATCATTCAACTGTCCAATGACTTGTGGCCAGTCCTAGTGAGACATTTTGTGTGTGTCTGCAAAATCCACAGAAGTTCTAAACAAGACTTTATTTTTCTCAAGCAACTGACATACATGCATTCAATATTGGAGGAAATAAACACCAGACAAGTAATCGGTGTTAACAATGTGATGCATCACTCGTCATAATTGATATGTGGGGTTATATTATCATTACACACAAGGAACATGTACACGAATGTAAACGTAAATATGTTCATAGTACATGATGTAGAAAAAATACTGGTACCATTACATAAGAAA
Organism: Pecten maximus; assembly: GCF_902652985.1. Lineage (NCBI taxonomy): Eukaryota > Metazoa > Mollusca > Bivalvia > Pectinida > Pectinidae > Pecten > Pecten maximus. The sequence goes on from NC_047019.1 coordinate 21,792,741, forward strand.
GCATAAACTAACCATTATCTGAAAATAAAACACGTTTATAATATGAATGGGATACAATGTATAGAATACTAAATGTAGGAACTGGGTGTACTACAGCCAGATGGTCAGGGGAGTCAATATAATGGACAGAAATGCTAAGTACAACAGGGCAAGATACCTAATAGGACTACAGTAAGTATATGATAAAATGTTGAGGGTAAACAGAATACTGGTTGTCAATTTAATATACCACTTTTAAAACATTTCGTTATCAAGTCCTATTTCCATTTAAGGAATACATTAAACTTGCCATTCATGTGCTTTTCCAATATGTATTCATGAAAAGGAACTACATTTTGTATCATCAATACTCACACATTTTCACAGCAAATTGTAATAATAAATATCGACGCAGAACAACCTAGCAGATCAAAGAGCAACAACTCTTGTTGATCTTCCAGTACTACTGATGCATCATGAGAAAAAGTAGTCGGCTACAATTGAACCAACGAAAGATATGTATTTTTTTTTTTTTTTTTTTGCAGAAAGCTAACAAAAAACAAATTATCAAAGTTCAGAAAACAAGTAAAAGTAATCACAGGAAGATTACGCACAATCTAACAAAGAAATATAGAAAACTAATTTGGCATCGACAGACGAGGCAGAACGAGCAGCTAACAGTAAAGGGACATAAAGATTAGATGTATGGCATAAGGGGTAAGTTGTTCGGCAAATCCATCCAGCTAAAGACAAGAAAGCTTCGACCTTCACGAAATGGTAAATTAAAAGCTAGATGCGCAGAATATTTTGAAGAGCTGTATGAGAATTCGTATCAGACGCCATCCGGCTACACAGATCAACATATGATACTAAAAGGCAATGCTCAAACTAAGAAATGACAATTGAAGAAAACAACCAGGCGTAATCATTTAAAGACATAGGCACCATCGCTGATCTGCTGTGAGCAGACTGGGTCATTTCTTCTCCAGGGAAAAGGGCTTTGTGTATAGCCATTTTCTACATCTCTCTGCAATATTGAAAGCATTGGCAGTAAATCACTCCGGAGACTCCTCCAGTATAGCGACTGATTTGTCAGTAGCAAAGCAAAGATCGATGAAATATGGAATCAGAAGAATAGGTTGGTATAGTCACGCAGAGAAAAACGTTTTTCGCTTGCACTACCCTGAAAACACCTCACAAGGCACAATTTAAATAGGCCAGTCGAGGGAAACCAAGTGAAGGGGGTTCCATACTGACACTAGGAGGGTGATATGCAATAGAATTACCTGTACAATGTGTAGGGTCCACAAAACATTTTTTTTTAAATTCAGGGTGGTCCTCAGACTCCTCACACTACAAGTTTGGTTGGAGATGAATGTTTCACGACAAAGAAAATGTGGGATTTTGCAGACTTTACCCAGAGTTAGGATAGAGAGAAATGGGTGATGGGATTAAGTAAGGTTATCATTGCTGACCACAGCTTTTACACATAGCTGATCACGAGTGTCCTGAGTTTGCTAAGATCTGACCACTGGAATAATCGTTTTGATAGAAGTGCTGCTGTCAACAAGCTCTAAGCTTAAACAGACTAGAATTTTGGAAAGCCAAAGTAGATACATTCTAAAAGCAATCACTATTGCTTTTGGTTTTCCAAAAATGTTACTTTTGCCTTAATACATTTCACTTTACCATGTGAAATAATCTCATGTTTTACATTTGGTTTCAACCTCGCACCCAGGGGAAATTTCGTAATACATTATTGTAGTAAGAAATTCATGAGATTTTCGAAAATAGACGTGGGGTGCGACGATGTTTTGGTTTAAGAGTGTGTGTTACCTTAATGTGAAATAACCTCGTGTTATATTTTGTGCTAAGGGTGTATGTTACCTGTTGGTTTGTGTTAAGGGTGTATGCTACCTATCGGTTTGTGTTGAGGGTGTGTGTTACCTATAGGTTTGTGTTGAGGGTGTGTTACCTATTGGTTTGTTTTAAGGGTGTATGTTACCTATCGGTTTGTGTTAATTGATGTATCATCCTACCTATCTGTTTGTGTTAAGGGTGTATATTACCTTACTGTGAAGTTAATTTAATGTACAATATTTCTTATTCAGGGTATAAATTCATGTGTTATATTTTTGTTAAAGGCTGTATGTGACATCACTGAGATTTAATATTATCAATGTAGTGTTTCACAAGAGTTCTAATTTATCTTTTATGCGTGATTTGATCATACTATAAGTCGAAACAATCGCCAACACAAAAGCGGATTGTATGTTGATAATGTTATTTGGATGTAATGATAAAGATAGCTAATCTGTGGTTATAGGTATATCGATGATACCTACAATTATCTCATCACGTTGCGTATACATCCATATCAGACATTTGCTAGTCGTGTTAGTAATTGAGTTGTTAGGGGGCAATTTTCAATGCATATTTCTAAACGGGTGCAGTATTCATGAAACCTTTCAAATGTTCAAGCAGGAAAGCTGTGCGCAACCACACTTCCTTTAAACCCACTGAAATCACGCAATATCAGTTAAAACAATAACAACAACAACAACAACAAATAATATCAAAAATAATATCTCACTTGAATTTAAGTCTTTCGAAATTCATCCAAATTAATGAAAAATAGTAATTACGATATTCAGAAATGGCAACCTTATTGTAGTTATTCAGTAAAAGTTATTAAAATCAATACTTTGCTGACTTCATACAGAACAATCGCCAATACTTCCGTTGGCCATTATAAAAAAAAAAAGACAATTCCGGGAATACCATGCAAACCGAGATTTGTTTCAGCGTTTATATAGCCTAATGTTCGTCTTTTGCCCGCTTCCTGGTAAGAGATAAACAACACACTTGTAACGATTTGTACATAGTATCGATTCTTCCATGTTTAAATAGGTAAGTACGCAATCTTCTTCTCAGAAATATATTACAAAAATGCTGATCTAATTTTATCAAACAAGTTAAATAAGTGAGCACGTTGTTCTGCTAGATTCAGTACTGGTTAGTCGTATGTAATTTGTAAACGGTGACGGTGCATTATTTACGGTTTTTTTTTCAGTAAAAGTTGTCGCCCTTGCCTTTTGCATCATACGTATACGGGTGCTTGTGTTATTTCAGCTGATCACCATTGTGTGTCAAACAGTGGTTCACTCAGTCCTGGAATGTATGTCCTTTTCTTTAAACATCGCCACCTGGGGCCAGGATTGTCTAAAAATAAGAATTAAGGGACAAGGGAATATGTCTACACCCGATCCGTAGCCTATTCGGACAGCGTGAAATGTCCCATCGGGCGATAATATATAGTTACCATTTTTTCACTTAAATGATTTTCGCTCACACAGTCAGTCAGAGCTTGACAAAGATACCAGTCGGCCTTGAAACGTTACGACACTCGTACGCATTGTTACGTATACTGTTTGTCAAAAGATAAGCCTTGAATATTACGTTGGTTTAAACAAGTTTGACATATACTTAAGTGGAATCATTAAAATACCCTTCTCTATGGCAAGCTATTTGAGCTTTATTTGAATATTTTTAGTGCAGATATCTCTTAGTCAGTTAATTATTTAGTGATTAATTATTAGACTATAATTATGTATTCAAAATAGATATATACAGTATGTAGGCCTACTAATCTAAATATCTCTTTTTCAAGTACAGATATTTCCATTTGTTAATACAAATATCTCTATTTTATACATTAATACAGATGTCTATTTTGAATACAGATATCTCTCATTTAAATAACTAGATATATATCTGAATAAAATTGTTTAAAAACCGGAACGCCTGGCATACTCTTCGAAAAACATACCTCACCGACTGCTATGCTTACTTAAAGCTAAGCTTTCCGTGCAGTTCACTTTAACCTGATATTTGTTTAGTTCATTTCCCATACCATCCCGACTATTTTTTTATAATCAGGAATTGATGTACGTGTAGTGGTATAAGTCCTCGCTTTTGTGCACAGAATGTGAAGATCGCAAGGGCGACTCCACGTAAACAGAATAGGATTACAATTAGCGTTAGATACACATTATGATGCCAAAAGGTCCAAGGACAAGGACACACACTTGACAGCACAGACCGGTCCGTTTCTCAGCTTCCCGAGAAACAAAATTACATAGGTAGGGAGCGTCGAACCACGCATTTATGCCCCCCCCCCCCCCCCCCCCCCCCTCTCCCCCTCCCCCGATAATAAAACTTTATAACGATATAGGATATAGCGAAAAATATGTCAATCTCTCATTACAAATCGGAACAGGGGTTACAATTTAATAAATTCGTGATCATTGGGTACAGCAGTCGAGACAATTCCGCAGTCCGATTGGCACCTCTTTGCACACCTTTTGCAAAACATTTTATATAGAACACACACTCGTCTTAAACCTGATACTAGATACCGTATTCAATATTCATTTTTTCCCCATTCAGTCTACAGTAAGCAGAACTTATGAAGTAGACTTGCTGTTTGTTTTAGATTTAAAGTTCCGGAGTTCGCCAATTTTTGGGAATGTGCTTGCCAACAAATAAATGAAAAACTAAATGGATGAAGTGTTTTTTGAGCACTTGGCAGTGAAGAGATGTATTGGGGAAAGTTGGGGATAAAATTTATGCAATGTGTTAAACTAACAAAATTGTCCATTTTCAAAATACAATATGTAGTTATATCATTCATTAATTTGATTTAAAGAAATATCGTCATGAAGTACATGTAACATGCTTTATTTCCGTATTTATGATGTTGCTATTGTTTCATTTAAATATCCCCTTTTCTCTCCCCATCTGTTAGGAAACGCTTCAAGCAAGTTCATAGAAAATGACATCACAAGACCAGAAGCCCAAGCCCGAGTTTTATCGGAGAGTTCTGCCTGATGGATGTATCGCCTTTTCGTCCACAGAAGGTAAAGAGATCTTCAAGGAGGCTCTCGTGTCGGGTCACATGTGTTGCTATTTCAAAATGGCGGCACAGTTTAGTACTCAGGCAGAACCAGCTTTTTGTGGACTTACGACTCTTGTCATGATTCTGAACGCTCTCGAGGTGGATCCGGGGAAAATCTGGAAGGGCCCCTGGCGATGGTACCATGAGGACATGCTAGAATGTTGCGTATCTTTACAAACCATAAAAGAAAAAGGAATAACCTATGATCAGTTCGTTTGCCTGGCTGCTTGTAATTCCCTCGAAGCTGAATCAACAAGGATCGACGATTCCGCATCACTGGAAACATTTCGAGATCACGTGATCAGGCTAAGTAGACAAGATGACCGATTCATCGCTTTATCCTATAGCAGAAAGACCCTTGGTCAAACCGGGGACGGTCACTTTTCTCCCGTTGGAGGCTATCATCCGGGTAGAGACTTGGTATTGGTGATGGATACGGCTCGGTTCAAGTACCCTCCACACTGGGTTCCACTTGCTACTATTTGGGAAGCCATGAAGCCTCTCGATAAAAGCACAGGTAAGTTATTGTTTAGGTTCAAGCACAGGTAAATTATTGTTTAGACTGATGCACAGGTAAATTATTGTCTTAAGCACGGATTAGTATTGTTTTAGGTCACCTAGGGCGGAAGTATTGGCACAAAAGAGGAATTATCGGGAATCTGTTCGAATCCTTCTGTATCATATGGCTTAATATTTTGTGATAAATTTTTGTTTGAAATATTATTTGATAAAAGAAGGCTCAATGTTGTATTACCATAGGTTCTGGCTCCACAGGGGCGGAGGGAATGGTCACGGTAGGGGAAATTATTTTTCTTCCTTATGGATTAAACTGTATTTTGATCAAATTTGGTCCGACCCTCCTTTGGCGACGGGAGCTAAATATTGTTTTACTCAACAGATTTTCTAGAAAACATCTTTGGAATCAGAAAACTAAATATTATCTAAGGGAAAGAGTTGACTCCCTTCAGTGATACTCTGAGATATATACCAAATTGGGAAACTATTTGCAATACAACCTAAATGAAAGTGTATTGCCAGAACCACTATACTATTCCGGTGAGCGATCTAGGTGTTCTGGGCCTTTTGTTTTTACTAACGCACACAGAGCTTTGGACTTTTGAATCTCATAATAGATGATCAAATATGAAGATTCCTTTCTGATGTAAAATTGATAATGTTTTTTCAAAGTTTTAAATACATACATGTTACATACATGATTCATGTGATTATCATACAATATTGATATAGATATGTGCGAAGATAAGTATACAGTACTGTGCAGTGTACTATGGCCCAGTTAACCTTGTTAGTATTTTATCACCTGGACCATCAGTATGTTTATACGTATGTCGTCAGTGGTCTACACTACGTCCTCTAAGGTCATGTATGTGTTTAATATGTAGTATCAATTCGTTTACAGGCAAGTCGAGAGGATATTGTATTGTGTCTAAAATCCACAAGGATGGTTCATTACGTTTATTCAAACTGTCCAATTCCTTCAACGTCTTTCTACCATGTGCCTGTACCAGCGGTGTCTCAACGTTCGTATACAAATGGCGAGAATGCTTGACAAAGGATGTGGTAGCTATGTCATCGGCTCACACAGATCATGTTAAACCTTCTGACAACATGGCCATCTATGAGCGAGTTGTTCCTTCGTTACTAAACAGTGCCGGATGCATTGCGCAGAATGAATGCATTCTCACTACATTCATGGATTTAGCGAATTTTTCAACCGAGCACCATGCATTGAAAAAGTCTTTGTTACAACAGATCGAATGTTTAGAGCTTTACAGCATTGTCCAAAGCGTTTTAAAGAGCGCAACTTCTCGTTCCTGTTTAAATATAGGAAGTGAGGGAGAGAACAAAGTCATGACATCAGACGGAGGATGCTGTGGGATGTCTTCTTCAAAACGTACGAAAATCTCAGATGCCACTTTGCTTCCGGCGCATTTTATTGCAGTCTTTATTCTGTGTTGGCCGTACGAACTGTACAAAGTCACAGGAACGGTGACAGTTGGAGACAAGATGGATTCATACGTCACCAAATGGATGGAAAGTACAACATCTAAAGAGATCAAAGATGAAATATCGCAGCTCAAAAGACAACTCTTGGTGTTGTTAAAAATGCGCTCGACAAACTTGCGCCAGTGTGACCCAGCTACTTCACGCAGCAAACCGTGTATGACCACTACACTATGTAGCGTGGACAAGTAATCACAGCCATACTGAGTAAAATATCAGCTGCTGTATCTACTTAAATAAAGAAGGTTTGTCTAAGGAATCATTGCAGAAATTGTGAATGACATACAGGTGAATGACACATTCAAATGTAAATAAGAAGTAAATACAATGCTATGCTGAGTATTGATTGGATTGTGCCATATCGCTTTTTCGTCGTATATAGTCTCATAAGTAATATTGGGAAATGAAGACATTAATAGAATAATACATGAATAAAGGGGCTGGTGAAAACGCGATTTGAAATTCAATCTAAATATTTTAATGTACGAGAGAAAAAAACCTTCGAATAAGTGCGCATGTTCTGACTCGGTGCTACTAATCGTTTAGAGTTTAAATTTAATATGTAGGATAGATATCAGTCGCTTACTACATTGTTTACTATAAATGGTAGTAGTGGTCTACTACTTTCCTTCTATGTGACATACCTTAAGTAAGTTGATTAGACTGATTTAATCAATTGGTTTTTCCTCGAAAAATTGAATGCGGAGTAAAAATTACTAACAATGATACGGATTTATGAATATTTGGAGAGCAAAAACTGACGCTAAATAACTGTTTCGAAAGAATGACGCGAAGAGGTCAAAACCAGTAACTGAATTTTGTTGAAAATTTCCTGCATCTTTCACAACATTTTCTTCGCATTTATATGTCGATTTATGGAAATTTTCTTAGCTTAGAGAGTAACTTGTATTAAACACATGTACGGTTAATTTCCCTTCAAACGGTAAGAACATTTCACTGGTTGGACAATATGAACTTGTATCCAAATTAAATACCACATGTTAGATTATAGTGTTATCAGATGTATTTCCCAATAAACTAATACAATTTAATTTGCTGTTTTATTTTTCCAAATAAATGTTTACTTTGTTGGGGTCTACATGCTTTTGAGGCAATATTTGATAAACTCATTGGTTTTTCTAGTGATAAAAAGCGTTACCATACCATTGACTATGTTGTGGATCCCTATATGAAAATCTGAAATTTCAAAAACGCCGCATCAGATATAACATTCTATACTGCCCATTCTCTGGTTTTTGCAAGATAGAATCGGGGTTCACGTCAGTCTTGTATACGTGCGGAGTTCTGATTTGATGTAAAATAAAATGATTGAAGAGCAATAATAGGTTAATGATAAGTGTTTTTGATATTGGCCTAGTAATTACCCCAAGGTCTGACAGATGAATCTGTTCTGCAAGGTTTCCCGTTCTTTACCTTGTGAGTAAAACTATGAATGGAATGTAGCATCGGGATCGGTTACTATTGAAATCTGGAACCAACCAATAAACTAGCTATTCGTGATTTGTTGATGAGGTCGTGAAACTCTTGATTTTGATTAGCCAGTTTTGATGTGTGGAACCAACCAATAAACTAGCTATTCGTGGTTTGTTGATGAGGATGATGGAACACTGGATTTTGATTGGGCAGATTTGATGTGTGGAACCAACCAATAAACTAGCAATTCGTGATTTGTTGATGAGGATGGTGGAACTCTTTGATTTTGATTGGCCAGTTTTGATGTGTGGAACCAACCAATAAACTAGCTATTCGTGGTTTGTTGATGAGGATTATGGAACACTTGATTTTGATTGGGCAGATTTGATGTGTGGAACCCAACCAATTGGTTAGCTGTTGAGGAGGATAGCGATACCCTTGGTTTTGACCAAGTTGTTTTTTTTATAAGAATGCTTCCATTTTACCGGGATTAAAAAATAAATAAATAGTGATTGATTGATTTATTTATTTTTAATTTTTGACTACATTGTACTTTAGAAATCAAATGCGAGTCTTTTGACTTTAATTGCCATAAATATTGCTTAAATATGTTCGAAATGTTTGTATGGCGCAATATATGTAACTTGAAATATCTTGACATATTTCGTAGCTTCGGTAATTGTGTATCTAGAGCCCCAAGTTGTAATGCTAACTCTTTTACTCACTCTGCTCGTCGTTCAGCCGAACCATTATTATAATTCAGTTAATTATAATTATACCTTAGTCGTACACTTATTATTTAGTGATACCTCGATCTTAGTTGTACTAATCAACTATTAAACTTTTGTTTTATGGTACCAATCATTGAGCGGTACCGCCACCACTATTAATTTAGTATTTAATCTTATTCTTATATACTGTTTAATCTTATAATATTTTAAATAATTTTTGTATATTTCAAGTCCGAAATTCAATAAAATTAACAGCTGTTTTTCAGAAAACTTTTTGCAAATCATCATAAATATCTCCTCAATCTGAAGAAAACCCAAAAAGGAGAAACTATTCAAATTCACTTTCATAGTCAATGTTAGATGGTTCACTTTCCGCTGTAAATATCGATTGACCAGATACTAGTGGTATTGTTTCGTTACATTGACCAGCTACTAGTGGTATTGTTTCGTTAGATTGACCAGATACTAGCTATAGTGGTATTGTTTCGTTAGATTGACCAGCTACTAGTGGTATTGTTTCGTTAGATTGGCCAGATACTAGTGATATTGTTTCGTTAGATTGACCAGATACTAGTGGTATTGTTTCGTTAGATTGACCAGATACTAGTGGTATTGTTTCGTTAGATTGACCAGATACTAGCTATAGTGGTATTGTTTCGTTAGATTGACCAGATACTAGTGGTATTGTTTCGTTAGATTGAACAGCTACTAGTGGTATTGTTTCGTTAGATTGAACAGATACCTGTGGTATTGTTTCGTTAGATTGACCAGCTACTTGTGGTATTGTTTCGTTAGATTGACCAGATACTAGCTATAGTGGTATTGTTTCGTTAGATTGACCAGATACTAGTGGTATTGTTTCGTTAGATTGACCAGATACTAGTGGTATTGTTTCGTTAGATTGACCAGATACTAGCTATAGTGGTATTGTTTCGTTAAATTGACGAGATACTAGTGGTATTGTTTCGTTAGATTGAACAGATACCTGTGGTATTGTTTCGTTAGATTGACCAGCTACTTGTGGTATTGTTTCGTTAGATTGACCAGATACTAGCTATAGTGGTATTGTTTCGTTAGATTGACCAGATACTAGTGGTATTGTTTCGTTAGATTGACCAGATACTAGCTATAGTGGTATTGTTTCGTTAGATTGACCAGATACTAGTGGTATTGTTTCGTTAGATTGAACAGCTACTAGTGGTATTGTTTCGTTAGATTGAACAGATACCTGTGGTATTGTTTCGTTAGATTGACCAGCTACTTGTGGTATTGTTTCGTTAGATTGACCAGATACTAGCTATAGTGGTATTGTTTCGTTAGATTGACCAGATACTAGTGGTATTGTTTCGTTAGATTGAACAGATACTAGTGGTATTGTTTCGTTAGATTGACCAGATACTAGTGGTATTGTTTCGTTAGATTGACCAGCTGCTTGTGGTATTGTTTCGTTAGATTGACCAGATACTTGTGGTATTGTTTCGTTAGATTGACCAGATACTAGCTATAGTGGTATTGTTTCGTTAGATTGACCAGATACTAGTGGTATTGTTTCGTTAGATTGAACAGATACTTGTGGTATTGTTTCGTTAGATTGACCAGATACTAGCTATAGTGGTATTGTTTCGTTAGATTGACCAGATACTAGTGGTATTGTTTCGTTAGATTGAACAGATACTAGTGGTATTGTTTCGTTAGATTGACCAGATACTAGTGGTATTGTTTCGTTAGATTGACCAGATACTAGTGGTATTGTTTCGTTAGATTGACCAGCTACTTGTGGTATTGTTTCGTTAGATTGACCAGATACTAGCTATAGTGGTATTGTTTCGTTAGATTGACCAGATACTAGCTATAGTGGTATTGTTTCGTTAGATTGACCAGATACTAGTGGTATTGTTTCGTTAGATTGAACAGATACTAGTGGTATTGTTTCGTTAGATTGACCAGATACTAGTGGTATTGTTTCGTTAGATTGACCAGATACTAGTGGTATTGTTTCGTTAGATTGACCAGATACTAGTGGTATTGTTTCGTTAGATTGACCAGATACTAGTGGTATTGTTTCGTTAGATTGACCAGATACTAGTGGTATTGTTTCGTTAGATTGACCAGATACTAGTGGTATTGTTTCGTTAGATTGACCAGATACTTGTGGTATTGTTTCGTTAGATTGACCAGATACTAGTGGTATTGTTTCGTTAGATTGACCAGCTACTAGTGGTATTGTTTCGTTAGATTGAACAGATACTAGTGGTATTGTTTCGTTAGATTGACCAGATACTAGTGGTATTGTTTCGTTAGATTGACCAGCTACTTGTGGTATTGTTTCGTTAGATTGACCAGATACTTGTGGTATTGTTTCGTTAGATTGACCAGATACTTGTGGTATTGTTTCGTTAGATTGACCAGATACTAGTGGTATTGTTTCGTTAGATTGACCAGATACTTGTGGTATTGTTTCGTTAGATTGACCAGATACTAGTGGTATTGTTTCGTTAGATTGACCAGATACTAGTGGTATTGTTTCGTTAGATTGACCAGATACTTGTGGTATTGTTTCGTTAGATTGACCAGATACTAGCTATAGTGGTATTGTTTCGTTAGATTGACCAGATACTAGTGGTATTGTTTCGTTAGATTGACCAGATACTAGTGGTATTGTTTCGTTAGATTGAACAGATACTAGTGGTATTGTTTCGTTAGATTGACCAGATACTAGTGGTATTGTTTCGTTAGATTGACCAGATACTAGTGGTATTGTTTCGTTAGATTGACCAGCTACTTGTGGTATTGTTTCGTTAGATTGACCAGATACTAGCTATAGTGGTATTGTTTCGTTAGATTGACCAGATACTAGCTATAGTGGTATTGTTTCGTTAGATTGACCAGATACTAGTGGTATTGTTTCGTTAGATTGAACAGATACTAGTGGTATTGTTTCGTTAGATTGACCAGATACTAGTGGTATTGTTTCGTTAGATTGACCAGATACTAGTGGTATTGTTTCGTTAGATTGACCAGATACTAGTGGTATTGTTTCGTTAGATTGACCAGATACTAGTGGTATTGTTTCGTTAGATTGACCAGATACTAGTGGTATTGTTTCGTTAGATTGACCAGATACTAGTGGTATTGTTTCGTTAGATTGACCAGATACTAGTGGTATTGTTTCGTTAGATTGACCAGATACTTGTGGTATTGTTTCGTTAGATTGACCAGATACTAGTGGTATTGTTTCGTTAGATTGACCAGCTACTAGTGGTATTGTTTCGTTAGATTGAACAGATACTAGTGGTATTGTTTCGTTAGATTGACCAGATACTAGTGGTATTGTTTCGTTAGATTGACCAGCTACTTGTGGTATTGTTTCGTTAGATTGACCAGATACTTGTGGTATTGTTTCGTTAGATTGACCAGATACTTGTGGTATTGTTTCGTTAGATTGACCAGATACTAGTGGTATTGTTTCGTTAGATTGACCAGATACTTGTGGTATTGTTTCGTTAGATTGACCAGATACTAGTGGTATTGTTTCGTTAGATTGACCAGATACTAGTGGTATTGTTTCGTTAGATTGACCAGATACTTGTGGTATTGTTTCGTTAGATTGACCAGATACTAGCTATAGTGGTATTGTTTCGTTAGATTGACCAGATACTAGTGGTATTGTTTCGTTAGATTGACCAGATACTAGTGGTATTGTTTCGTTAGATTGACCAGCTACTTGTGGTATTGTTTCGTTAGATTGACCAGATACTAGTGGTATTGTTTCGTTAGATTGAACAGATACAAGTGGTATTGTTTCGTTAGATTGACCAGATACTAGTGGTATTGTTTCGTTAGATTGACCAGATACTTGTGGTATTGTTTCGTTAGATTGACCAGATACTAGTGGTATTGTTTCGTTAGATTGACCAGATACTTGTGGTATTGTTTCGTTAGATTGACCAGATACTAGCTATAGTGGTATTGTTTCGTTAGATTGACCAGATACTAGTGGTATTGTTTCGTTAGATTGACCAGCTACTTGTGGTATTGTTTCGTTAGATTGACCAGATACTAGCTATAGTGGTATTGTTTCGTTAGATTGACCAGATACTAGTGGTATTGTTTCGTTAGATTGACCAGATACTAGTGGTATTGTTTCGTTAGATTGACCAGATACTTGTGGTATTGTTTCGTTAGATTGACCAGATACTAGTGGTATTGTTTCGTTAGATTGACCAGATACTAGTGGTATTGTTTCGTTAGATTGACCAGCTACTAGTGGTATTGTTTCGTTAGATTGAACAGATACTAGCTATAGTGGTATTGTTTCGTTAGATTGACCAGATACTAGTGGTATTGTTTCGTTAGATTGACCAGATACTAGCTATAGTGGTATTGTTTCGTTAGATTGACCAGATACTAGTGGTATTGTTTCGTTAGATTGACCAGATACTTGTGGTATTGTTTCGTTAGATTGACCAGATACTAGTGGTATTGTTTCGTTAGATTGACCAGATACTAGTGGTATTGTTTCGTTAGATTGACCAGATACTAGTGGTATTGTTTCGTTAGATTGACCAGATACTTGTGGTATTGTTTCGTTAGATTGACCAGATACTAGCTATAGTGGTATTGTTTCGTTAGATTGACCAGATACTTGTGGTATTGTTTCGTTAGATTGACCAGATACTAGTGGTATTGTTTCGTTAGATTGACCAGATACTAGTGGTATTGTTTCGTTAGATTGACCAGCTACTAGTGGTATTGTTTCGTTAGATTGAACAGATACTAGCTATAGTGGTATTGTTTCGTTAGATTGACCAGATACTAGTGGTATTGTTTCGTTAGATTGACCAGATACTAGTGGTATTGTTTCGTTAGATTGACCAGATACTTGTGGTATTGTTTCGTTAGATTGACCAGATACTAGTGGTATTGTTTCGTTAGATTGACCAGATACTAGTGGTATTGTTTCGTTAGATTGACCAGCTACTAGTGGTATTGTTTCGTTAGATTGAACAGATACTAGCTATAGTGGTATTGTTTCGTTAGATTGACCAGATACTAGTGGTATTGTTTCGTTAGATTGACCAGATACTAGCTATAGTGGTATTGTTTCGTTAGATTGACCAGATACTAGTGGTATTGTTTCGTTAGATTGACCAGATACTTGTGGTATTGTTTCGTTAGATTGACCAGATACTAGTGGTATTGTTTCGTTAGATTGACCAGATACTAGTGGTATTGTTTCGTTAGATTGACCAGATACTAGTGGTATTGTTTCGTTAGATTGACCAGATACTTGTGGTATTGTTTCGTTAGATTGACCAGATACTAGCTATAGTGGTATTGTTTCGTTAGATTGACCAGATACTTGTGGTATTGTTTCGTTAGATTGACCAGATACTAGTGGTATTGTTTCGTTAGATTGACCAGATACTAGTGGTATTGTTTCGTTAGATTGACCAGCTACTAGTGGTATTGTTTCGTTAGATTGAACAGATACTAGCTATAGTGGTATTGTTTCGTTAGATTGACCAGATACTAGTGGTATTGTTTCGTTAGATTGACCCGATACTAGTGGTATTGTTTCGTTAGATTGACCAGCTACTAGTGGTATTGTTTCGTTAGATTGACCAGATACTAGTGGTATTGTTTCGTTAGATTGACCAGATACTTGTGGTATTGTTTCGTTAGATTGACCAGATACTAGCTATAGTGGTATTGTTTCGTTAGATTGAACAGATACTAGTGGTATTGTTTCGTTAGATTGACCAGATACTAGTGGTATTGTTTCGTTAGATTGACCAGATACTAGCTATAGTGGTATTGTTTCGTTAGATTGACCAGATACTTGTGGTATTGTTTCGTTAGATTGACCAGATACTAGTGGTATTGTTTCGTTAGATTGACCAGATACTAGTGGTATTGTTTCGTTAGATTGACCAGATACTTGTGGTATTGTTTCGTTAGATTGACCAGATACTAGCTATAGTGGTATTGTTTCGTTAGATTGACGAGATACTAGTGGTATTGTTTCGTTAGATTGACCAGATACTAGTGGTATTGTTTCGTTAGATTGACCAGATACTAGCTATAGTGGTATTGTTTCGTTAGATTGACCAGATACTTGTGGTATTGTTTCGTTAGATTGACCAGATACTAGTGGTATTGTTTCGTTAGATTGACCAGATACTAGTGGTATTGTTTCGTTAGATTGACCAGCTACTAGTGGTATTGTTTCGTTAGATTGAACAGATACTAGCTATAGTGGTATTGTTTCGTTAGATTGACCAGATACTAGTGGTATTGTTTCGTTAGATTGACCCGATACTAGTGGTATTGTTTCGTTAGATTGACCAGATACTAGTGGTATTGTTTCGTTAGATTGACCAGATACTAGCTATAGTGGTATTGTTTCGTTAGATTGACCAGATACTTGTGGTATTGTTTCGTTAGATTGACCAGATACTAGTGGTATTGTTTCGTTAGATTGACCAGATACTTGTGGTATTGTTTCGTTAGATTGACCAGATACTTGTGGTATTGTTTCGTTAGATTGACCAGATACTAGTGGTATTGTTTCGTTAGATTGACCAGATACTTGTGGTATTGTTTCGTTAGATTGACCAGATACTAGTGGTATTGTTTCGTTAGATTGACCAGATACTAGTGGTATTGCTTCGTTAGATTGACCAGATACTTGTGGTATTGTTTCGTTAGATTGACCAGATACTAGCTATAGTGGTATTGTTTCGTTAGATTGACCAGATACTAGTGGTATTGTTTCGTTAGATTGACCAGATACTAGTGGTATTGTTTCGTTAGATTGACCAGCTACTTGTGGTATTGTTTCGTTAGATTGACCAGATACTAGTGGTATTGTTTCGTTAGATTGAACAGATACAAGTGGTATTGTTTCGTTAGATTGACCAGATACTAGTGGTATTGTTTCGTTAGATTGACCAGATACTTGTGGTATTGTTTCGTTAGATTGACCAGATACTAGTGGTATTGTTTCGTTAGATTGACCAGATACTTGTGGTATTGTTTCGTTAGATTGACCAGATACTAGCTATAGTGGTATTGTTTCGTTAGATTGACCAGATACTAGTGGTATTGTTTCGTTAGATTGACCAGCTACTTGTGGTATTGTTTCGTTAGATTGACCAGATACTAGCTATAGTGGTATTGTTTCGTTAGATTGACCAGATACTAGCTATAGTGGTATTGTTTCGTTAGATTGACCAGATACTAGTGGTATTGTTTCGTTAGATTGACCAGATACTAGTGGTATTGTTTCGTTAGATTGACCAGATACTTGTGGTATTGTTTCGTTAGATTGACCAGATACTAGTGGTATTGTTTCGTTAGATTGACCAGATACTAGTGGTATTGTTTCGTTAGATTGACCAGCTACTAGTGGTATTGTTTCGTTAGATTGAACAGATACTAGCTATAGTGGTATTGTTTCGTTAGATTGACCAGATACTAGTGGTATTGTTTCGTTAGATTGACCAGATACTAGCTATAGTGGTATTGTTTCGTTAGATTGACCAGATACTTGTGGTATTGTTTCGTTAGATTGACCAGATACTAGTGGTATTGTTTCGTTAGATTGACCAGATACTAGTGGTATTGTTTCGTTAGATTGACCAGATACTAGTGGTATTGTTTCGTTAGATTGACCAGATACTTGTGGTATTGTTTCGTTAGATTGACCAGATACTTGTGGTATTGTTTCGTTAGATTGACCAGATACTAGCTATAGTGGTATTGTTTCGTTAGATTGACCAGATACTTGTGGTATTGTTTCGTTAGATTGACCAGATACTAGTGGTATCGTTTCGTTAGATTGACCAGATACTAGTGGTATTGTTTCGTTAGATTGACCAGCTACTAGTGGTATTGTTTCGTTAGATTGAACAGATACTAGCTATAGTGGTATTGTTTCGTTAGATTGACCAGATACTAGTGGTATTGTTTCGTTAGATTGACCCGATACTAGTGGTATTGTTTCGTTAGATTGACCAGCTACTAGTGGTATTGTTTCGTTAGATTGACCAGATACTAGTGGTATTGTTTCGTTAGATTGACCAGATACTTGTGGTATTGTTTCGTTAGATTGACCAGATACTAGCTATAGTGGTATTGTTTCGTTAGATTGACCAGATACTTGTGGTATTGTTTCGTTAGATTGACCAGATACTAGTGGTATTGTTTCGTTAGATTGACCAGATACTAGTGGTATTGTTTCGTTAGATTGACCAGCTACTAGTGGTATTGTTTCGTTAGATTGAACAGATACTAGCTATAGTGGTATTGTTTCGTTAGATTGACCAGATACTAGTGGTATTGTTTCGTTAGATTGACCCGATACTAGTGGTATTGTTTCGTTAGATTGACCAGCTACTAGTGGTATTGTTTCGTTAGATTGACCAGATACTAGTGGTATTGTTTCGTTAGATTGACCAGATACTTGTGGTATTGTTTCGTTAGATTGACCAGATACTAGTGGTATTGTTTCGTTAGATTGACCAGATACTAGCTATAGTGGTATTGTTTCGTTAGATTGACCAGATACTAGTGGTATTGTTTCGTTAGATTGACCAGATACTAGCTATAGTGGTATTGTTTCGTTAGATTGACCAGATACTAGTGGTATTGTTTCGTTAGATTGACCAGATACTAGTGGTATTGTTTCGTTAGATTGACCAGATACTAGTGGTATTGTTTCGTTAGATTGACCAGATACTAGTGGTATTGTTTCGTTAGATTGACCAGATACTAGTGGTATTGTTTCGTTAGATTGACCAGATACTTGTGGTATTGTTTCGTTAGATTGACCAGATACTAGTGGTATTGTTTCGTTAGATTGACCAGATACTAGTGGTATTGTTTCGTTAGATTGACCAGATACTAGTGGTATTGTTTCGTTAGATTGACCAGATACTTGTGGTATTGTTTCGTTAGATTGACCAGAT
The DNA here is from genome assembly GCF_902652985.1 of Pecten maximus. Lineage (NCBI taxonomy): Eukaryota > Metazoa > Mollusca > Bivalvia > Pectinida > Pectinidae > Pecten > Pecten maximus. The sequence continues at coordinate 21,810,839 of NC_047019.1, forward strand.
ACTAGTGGTATTGTTTCGTTAGATTGACCAGATACTAGTGGTATTGTTTCGTTGGGGAAAAAAGTTTCTCCCTTTTTACCACAGCATTTATCTTCTCGACATACTATCTGTGGTCAAAATTCAAATTTTCAAACAAAAACCTCAATTTACGAAGAATCAACAACAGGCGGTGAATGTGTACTGACTGTATCTTTCCTTCGTTTGTGTCCAGATTACTGGTTATAGCATCAAACATTTAACAGGTAAGATTATTTCCATTTTCCATATCCAATTGTCTGAACTTTCCATTGTATACACAACCATAATAAACCACTCATTTACCCTGCACATAACATACCTGTATCACCGTTGAAGGCTCTCAAATTTGTACGAATAGTGAAACAGCCTAATGCCACTTACATTCTGGTCTCTCTCCATGGGTATATTTCAATAATGTCTGTCTTTGTCATTTTCCATTATAAAACGTTTTCATTTAGCTCTATGATAGTGTAATGTCCGCATTTTTTTTTTTATTTTCCCTTATAAAACGTATTTAAGCTGACAGGAAATGACACCCGAGGTATCTTGGGTATCAATGTATTTTTGTATTTCACCACCCCAACTGTCAGCCTGACATGGATTATCCAACCTATTTTTCTTGCATTCCACATATCTTAAACAATATTACATCTCCATTTAGCTTCAGCTTTAAAATATCTATTGTAAAAGAATTAGGACAAGGTTAGCACGTTCAATTAGCCCATTAGTATGACGTAACTGTATTACTGACAGGTTTTACGAATTAATTCGAGCAACTAAGACCTTACGCTTATGAGCGTTCGATCAACCAATCGAATCCTCACCCTTTCGCGGACAGTCCCTTTGAAATTACCTGTAGTTCCCAAAAATCATAACTTTCCACGGGGTCGGAATAGAGGTAACTTCGAACTGTCTCCTTCAAATCTTACAGGTGAACATTTTATTATATCTATGTACATTTATTGTTTAGAATTTGAAATGTTTAGCATTAATTTAACATGAATTGATGAATTCTATATTTTTTCAAAGAAGTGTACTTGAATAGATTTTAAAATGTTGAATACGGTCTTACTTATACATTTTCAGTTCACTTTATTATGAAATTTCATTAGTTACTTGCTGCATGAATTATACATACAGTTTATCAATAGTAGTGTGCTACCTAGCGAAAGTTTTGAGTTATCTCAGATATCAAGTAAAACCAGTAACAAATTCGATACATTTAATATATTTATTAATGGCGTATGTTTTGGCCACAGCTTCCTGACTTTTAATTGGACCGCCGCCCTTCAATAGGTATATGGCAAGTCCCAATCAATCAATCAATCAATAATTCAATATATAATCAATACAACTGGACTGCCGCCCTTCAATAGGCCTATGGCAAGTCCCAATCAATCAATCAATGCAAATCAATAATCCATACAAATCAATCAATCAATATTTCATCAAATTATTAAGCTCTGAACCCCGTGATATTTACCGGTAGCTCTGAACTTCAGTATCCATACAATGTTAAATAATATTATTCCAAGTGTTAAAATTCTCAAGCTCTGAACCCCGTGATATTTACCGGTAGCTCTGAACTTTGAATGTCCAATGTCAACGCACTTGTATCACTGTATAACCAAATTGTTATACCACAATTTTATTTCATTGTTTATGTTTATATCTTGTGTACGCGCCATCGCCATATGAATGGCCATTGCTCAACTTACTAGATAAGCAATGGACATTCACCGCCACAACAGTGGGGGGAGCGACACAAGACTACTGCTATGACCAATACATACACCTGCTTGATAATTTATTATTAAAAAATTATGAGGGGTACACAAACACATTGTTTTCCCAAAACTGCTTCAACGCCTCCCCCAAAATCCTAAGAAATAACCTGTTTCCCGAGACGGAAAGATGGACTTTGTCACCCACAAAATATTCAGGGTTTGAAAAATCCAAACCAGGGTATCTTACATAATATCCCCCTTGACCCAATGTAAAATTTGCCGCTGAGGCATTAACCCTAACTCGCGCCTTATTTAACGCCCTATTTGCTCCTCCCGTTTTGTCAGCTCTCCAACTATTCCTAGGCAAAATTTGTGACCAAACAATTTTGGTATTTGGAAGCAGCGAGGAAATTGACCGTAGAGTCTTCCTCATTCTACCTCGTAGCACCTGTGCAGGGATAGTACCAATGTCATTACCCCCACAATGTATGACTAGCAACTTCGGAGGATCCTCGTACCGTAGCATCTGGCTTATCTTTGGAAAAAAATCAGCCCACTTCATGCCTCCTTTTCCTTGCCAGAACACTCCATTTTCTATAGGTAAATTGAGGTTGACCCCTCCCTCCAATCTTGCCGCACAAAAAGCTCTTTTGATGATCGACGATCCAACAATCCAAATACCTAGAAAACTTAAGGCAGGTGTTAGACACTGCCCTTAAACATTGAGTAATCGAGCCGAGGGGATTCTGATATAATTGGCAACAATACCTGACCGCCAACGACCAAGTACTTTTATATCTTCATCGGACAACCCATTGACGCTTGCTGAAGTTGCCGCCCCTATTCTAAAGGAATGGGATTTGTAACCCTTACTCTCTAAACCTAACACAGTTATTGCCTTTTGTAACAAAGCTGAAAATTGATACCTCGTCAGTGGTTCCCCCCCAAAATGACAAAACAGAGGGCCTGGGACCTGGGGTCGAATCCTGAGAAACCTCTCCATGCTAGTAAATGGACACAAACTCATCCCATTATTATCTAGTATCATAAGTGAACCTTTTCCATCTTGGTCAGTTTTGGAATAGAAAATTTTTATCATCACTGTTCTTTCTTTATGATTTAATGCTACATCTGACACATTCAAACATTTCCCAGGACATTTCCCATTCTTTGCAGTCAATTCCCCCACTCTGAAAAACCCAAAAAATGCTGTTACATAAGCAGCAATGAACAATGTTGTCTCATAAGATGATTTACAAATTGTAGGCAATACAGATATGATTTTCTGAAGCACCAGACTTGTTATTGGCACTCTACTATCTGCTGACCTTACCAAACGTCTTAAACCCTCAACCATTTTTCGCACCACAAAAACTTGAGTTGGGTCAACTTCACCTGCTAATTTACATTTAAAACCTATGCCTGCCAAGTATAGCCTTACAGTGCTCTCCCTCAACCCTCTGAGAGACAGGTGTGCAACAAACTGTGTGATATGGTTCACAGGAGGCGGCCATATTTGTTCCAATTTGTAATTAATGCGAAATTGTTTGAATGAATTTAACCCTCTATTGTAAGACAGGTGTGTATTTTGAGACGAGGATGCCTCAACTAGTCTGTCTACCTCACTTCCAATAGCAATTGTTGAAAAGCGGGCGGAATGAGAGCTGGGTCCAAATCGCTGTCCCCTGCTAGGGATCGGAACCTTTCCCCCTGTTTACGAGAGATAGAATCTGCAATTTCATTTATTTTACCTGCGATATGTCTTGCCTTGAACTGTATATTCAACTTCATGCATATGATCACTAATCTTCTTACTAAACACATTATATAACCAGACTTTGATGTTTGTTTATTTATTATGGCAACTAACCCAATGTTGTCAGTTCTAAAAATCACTCGTTTGTTGGCGATTTGCTCCCCCCATATATATAATGCTAACACTACTGGGACAAGTTCCAAAAATGAAATGTCCCTCATGATGTCCTTCCCTTTCCAATGATCTGGCCAAGCCAAAAATACCCAATGTCCTTTGAGATAAGCTCCACAACCCTTGTCTACCCCACCTGCACTATCAGTGAACAGCTCCAATATTTGATTGTCAACCCAGCTTAATTCCTGGAAATACCTGGTACCATTGAAATTTTCTAAAAATTCCAACCAAATCTTCAAATCCTCCCTCATACCAGAATTAATCCGTATAAAATGATGAGACCTTTTTATCCCTATCATTGCATCATAGAATCGTCTATTAAATGCCCTAGCCCCAGGAATTGCCTTCGTACAAAAATTAAGAAGACCCACTAAAGATTGGAGTTGTCCTAATGTAACCTTTTTACAAGATAGCAACAATACTATATTGTGCCTCAGTAACCTTAACTTGTCATCCGGTATCCTCACCATCATTTCAACCGTGTCAATTTCAATCCCTAGAAACACTAGAGTTGTTGTGGGGCCTGTGGTTTTTTCTGGGGCAATAGGAACACCCAACTCCTCACACACCCCTGTGAAACAATCCATTAGTTTTTGACAATCACTAGCCGTGTTTGTACGAACAGACAGACACTCAAAGTTCTCAACTTTTTTCCCGGCAAATACAAAGTCATCTAAATAATGGTCTAACGAGTCCAACCCAGATTTCATTTTAACAACCCATTCCAAAAATGTAGAAAATTTTTCAAAGATGGAACAAGAGATTGAACAGCCCATTGGGAGGCATTTATCAAAATAAAATTTGTCTTCTACTTTAAAACCCAACAATTCAAAGTCATCTGGATGTATTGGGATCAATCTAAAAGCAGATTTTATATCCATCTTCCCTATTAGAGCCCCCTTTCCCTGCAAGCTTATCATGTCCACTACCTGATCAAAAGTTGAATAACGGACTGAGCACTTGTCTTGGTCAATATAATCATTAACACTTTCAGATGGGGGGTGTGACAGGTGTGTTATGAGTCGCCATCCTCCATCTGATTTCGGTACAAGGCCAATAGGAGATATCCTCAAGTTGGGCATAGGCAATTCATTAAATGGGCCAGCAATGCGACCTAATTTAATCTCTTTTTCTATTTTCTCGTTTAATTCTTTTGGATGTTGTCTCGCAGAAACCAAGTTTTTGCATACTACCGCCTCACGAGGACCTTTGTAATGAAGTTTGAAACCGTTTTTAAAACCGTTAAATAGTTCCTGGGCAACTAAAATGTTGGGATACTTTGTTAAGTTTTGTTCAAGTGATTTCAATTTAATTGGTGTTCTGCCTAGGGGCTCCGAATCTCTGATTGTTACTGGGTTGGTATTGGGCAACAGGTCTGTTATTGGCATTGTACTTGTACCTACTGGGGGCCTGTCCACGAAAATTATTAGTACCCGTACGTTGTGACATGTTTGTATAGCACATGCAGGAGGCATGTCTCCCGTTACACTTTAAACAGCTGTGTTGATATGAACAAGGGTTTCTGAAACATGACCCTTTATAATTATAGTCAAAACACTTCATAGTCATAGACTTGCTCATGCCTGCCCCTGTAAGAAGTAATTTTTCGACTGGTCCAAAATGAAGTACAATGATTGGTCGACCAATGGGCGAAGTTCTATCAATTTCGTATCGACCAATCAAATCATACATACTGTCGCAGTGTGCCCTAGCGATACGTAAACAATATGGCGGCTTCTATATAACCTCGTGTTATTCTTGTAACCGAGCGACTCGTCAGCTGAAAGGCCGTAATAGCGGACGTAAAACCCATAAATAAATAGATAAATAAATTATAACCGACAAATGTCGCCCGAGACACGAATTTCATGCAGGTGTCCTCAGTTGAAACAAATGCTCGGCAATTAATATAAAGATAGAATGTAAACAATTTTATCGAAATTAGCTGTAGTGATGAGGGAAGTAACCCGTACATATAGAAGTGAAACAATCATAAAAAAAAAGCTTTGTTGCTTTGAAATGGTACAATCGATCAATGTGAAATATAAACCATAATAGAAGGTTTTTTTACAGTAGACCTTCTTTGACCACGTCTTCCAGTATATGTTTGGTAACAAGTTATAATTATGGTAATATTACATAGTACTGTCTTTACCACGCAAATATCTATGAATTTACTTACTTTTGTGGAAATAAATGCAACTGCATTTGACTTGAATGCAAAGCTGAAAACCAGAGCTTGAAACTGTGCTGGTTGAATTATTATGTCACACCCCAAGTATTGTTTAAAGAAATATTCCTATTTTGCAAAGAGTATCACATGTCATTGCGAATATCGACATTTCCGGAGTGTAGCATGATAAATGGGATTAACTGTAACATTTATGACCAAAATAATGTAAACAGTGAAGGAATAAGGACACTTCACATGCTTTTATGTATTAATTTAGACATATTTACAATTACAGGAAATTCTTAGTAAAAAATATAAAGTAAAAGCCTCCCCCCCCCCCAGGCCTGATAATGTAAATGGATGATAATCTAGGGACAAATTTATAGTTTTTTGCACTTAAGTGTAAAAAAAGGTTTTTGCACTTAAGTGTAAAAAAATAAGTTTTTTGCACTTAAGTGTAAAAACAGTTTTTTGCACTTAAGTGTAAAAAAAAAGTTTTTTTGCACTTAAGTGTAAAAAAAGTTTTTTGCACTTAAGTGTAAAAAAAAAAGTTTTTTGCACTTAAGTGTAAAAACAGTTTTTTGCACTTAAGTGTAAAAAAAAGTTTTTTTGCACTTAAGTGTAAAAAAAGTTTTTTGCACTTAAGTGTAAAAAAAAAGTTTTTTGCACTTAAGTGTAAAAAAAAGTTTTTTGCTATGCTACTCCTCTTGGGAGATATTGTCATGGTTTCCTTAAGGAAAATAATGATAACAAATGTGTTTTAGAAAAGAAAATATCAAAATCTCTATTTGTTGAGTAATTCCCAAAATGCAAGTAAAACCCCTATGGCGTATATTTTCCTATGGCGTACATGTATTTAAGGGTCACCCGACATGCGCAGACAAGGGATAACATTTGTGTTGTTTAGTGCTAAAGAGTGTACTATGGGAATTTTGTAGCTGTGTGTTTTGGGGACCACTCATGCACAACAACCATAATTCTGAGTCAATCAATCCCCAGGGCAGCTGTAAATTTCTTGCCTTTTTCAGCCTAAATTGCTCATCATATTGTTTGAACCCCAAACCTGGGTACCTATTGGCCCCCAATCTGACATTAGACATATACTTTAGCATACCCTGTGTGTCGGCGGGATGAGCTGTGAGAAAGACAGCTGAGAAAGCCAAAAAGGCATCTGTCCACTTCCCAATATCCGTAATTTTCGATTTTGCGGACTTGGGCAGGGCTACTAAATTGCCATCTACCAATGAGAGGCGCCTCTCTACCCTATCTGGGTCCTGGGGCTTCTCATGAAAAATACTCAAATCTACATATTCCCCATTTAGAATCTTAATTCTATTGGCTTGACTGATGTTGGCCCCTAAATTATCCCCTACCAACGAGACTGATTCTGGGCACACTACATATTCCTCTAAAACATCATTACTGGTCTCCGGCTCCATACCTCGTCCTACAATCCTAGAGTCCTCCATGCTGGACTCGCCTAGAGCTGGTTCGACTTCCGGCCCTGGTTCAACTTCGACTTCCGGCCCCGATGCCTGATTGACACCTGCTTGATCATTCGTCCGAGACTCCTCCTGGCGATATCTCGGGTTAGCACTCTTTCTGTAGGGCCTCGCCCTCGCCCTTCCCGGCGTCGTTTCCTTTGACTTCCCCATTTCCTTGGACGTAATTCGCTGGAACTCGGAACACTTAAATGCATTAATTCCTTGTTTTAAAACAAACTTCTTCCAACACAATTTGAATTGTAAATACATATGAATATTCTTAATAAATAACTAATGTAAAGCGATCCAGCCTTAGCGAATAAGTATAATTTGTTTCTTAGAAAAGTTTCGAGTGATTAATACCACGTGGGACCCCCCCCCCCCCCCCCCCCCTCCCTCAAACACGCACACAAACCAAGCGAAGACAGCATAACTGAATTAACTGGTATATAAACATGATACTGTTTTTGTTAAAAAACTGGAAATTATGATAACCAATAATAACTAAGTCGCGTCTAACTTGACAAAACCAATTATAGTAAGCCAGCTTCCCCGTCTGCCATAATGGCCTGGTACCGATGCTGGACGTGTCAATACATAATCATCTCCAATCGAACGATAAAAAACGAATTTAGGACTACAAAATCAAAGCATCACATTAGATAAACATCTGATCAACATGAAAGCAGTGTCATTTTTTGAAATCCAAACATATTTCACCAATTATTTTCAAATTGATTAACACTCTAAATTAACCATCCATTACCTTGCAGCTTATTCGAAAAGAGGCTGAACTAGGCAAAGGGGAACAACTCTTAGGGTATCCCATGCAAGGTCCCACAACCCTATTAGCCTGGCTACTGAGATAACGGAATTTATTGAGTGTAATGACAATAAATTCTAATTATCACCCCTTTCCCCAAACGCTGTACCAAGATAATTATCCTTTATTCACAACACTCAACTTTTTTCATTGTTCGGCGTGTCTTCTTATGTTTAGGTACCTATTCCCTATTCACTGATAAATCTATGGATTGATTGATTGTTAAATTAATTGACTGATTAATTACTAACGCATGTAATTTCTAAATTATAACTTTTTGAGCATATGGAATCGAATCTAAAATAAGGGTATAAGTTTCCTCTGGTCCGGACACCAGACAGATAGGGAGATAACAGGGGTCGATGAATGACTGTGGTCATTGTGAAACAGACAAACATTTTGGACTCTGAAATCCGTCAGGGGTGTGAGGACACCCGGCTAAATGACTTCCATTTGCATATATATCTTTGATAGAACGTTGATGCTAGCATGCGTATAGTGTGCTGTAAATTCATTCTTACAAAATCTCTTTAGGCTTGACAGGTCTTTTTTTATTTATATAGGATGTTCAACAAAATTAAAAAGTTGATACAAATTGATGAAAACTAATATGGCAAGCTAAGTTATCATTTATTTATGGAGAAAAAACAAAAACAAAAACAAAAACAAAACAACAACAAAACGGCCAGACAAGGAAGCTATTTCAAATATACTTACTTTATATATATATAATCTATATAATAATAATAATAATATATATATATATGCTATATTGCTACAGCTGCGTACGCACAGTATTTCGACTGATTAATCTGCTGTGTCGAATGTAATCCTTAATAATGCTCTTTATTGGTTATTGGTTACTTCGGCGAAATATTCTAAGATCAGTTGACCACATACAACTGTACGAACGTGGGATATATTTTTTTTATATAAAATAACCATGAGATTACAAAACAGTTTTAGTTGTTTTGTGTTTAGATATGAGTTTGTTGGCTGACAATTTAACAACAGCATTACGTTCGTCTTTATTTAGAATTTAGGAATAGTTCCTTAAAAAGTTACATCAGCCGAAAATGGGGAATTATGATCGATAAAAAACAAGAATACAAGCTGGCATGGTTTTATGTAACACTAAAAGTTATATAGATATACTCTACGCTATTACCATTGTCCCACAGTTTGAATTTATCTTTCTGTCTTTGAATTTTAATGTCTAAGGGGTCTTCGATTTATATTAAATTTCAGTTAATCTTTGTAAAATATTAATACACACACACTTCAGTAACGTACCTCGGTTTAGAACCCTTACATATCAATGCATCACATTCTTTTGCTGTGTGACAATGATTTTCGTTACGTACACACCCTCGCTTTTGTGACAATAACTTGCATTTTTACCCGAGTCACATCAGACACACAGCTGGGATCATCGGAAATATTAAGGTACTCGAGGGCAAACGGTACATTAAAACAGTCAGATGCTACACTTACGCTACATAGAATCATTCAAATAAACAACAACATTTCACGTAGTAATTTCCATACAGCCAAAAGCCATTTAATATTCCACTTTCCTTATGGCCCTGTCACACCTTAACGTTTTAGAGAATTTACCAATGCTGCATGTTACCTCTCTTGAAGTCAAAGTTGACCTATTGCGACCGCCATTTGTCCGGCGTCGTACGTCGTAAACAATTTACATTTTCAACTTCTTTTCAATTACCAACAGGCCCAGAGACCTGATACTGGGTCTGTAGTATGCTGGGATGAGGGAGACAAAGTTTGTTCAAATGGATGACCTTGACCTTCATTAAAGGTCACAATGGTCAAATATGCTAAAATCTTTTAAGGACTTCTTCTTGATAACCAAAAGACCCAGACACCCAATATTATGTCTGTAACATGCTGGTTGAAGGATACCTAGTTTGTTCAAATGGATGAGGTTGATCTTCATTCAAGGTCACAGGGGTCAAATGTATACCAAACTATATAAAAACTCAGATGACCGTTCAGGCCCGTGGGTCTCTTGGTTTTTTTTGTTTTTTGTTTGTTTTTTGTTTTTTTTTTCCAATTAATTAACTAATTTTTTTTTTTACCTTTTTTTTTTTCTTTTTTTTTCGCAAAATTGCATTTTCATTGCAAATTGAATAATAGATGTACGAAAAAAGGATACATTCTCCACAAAAATTGAAAACCAACAACGTTAAAAGGTTTTACTTTTATAACAACATATTATTTGTTAATTCCTGTATAAATTATTGCATTGCGCAATTTGATGTTTCAACCATAGATACTATATCAGGACATGCCTACATTCCGTATTCTGATTGAAATAGCATCTCAGTCTATTCCTACATCGCTATACACACCTGTTGCGAAAAATTTCTATAGAGTACACATTAGTCTTGTGAACACTAGACAATGCATACGAAATGCATTCCCATTCACTCTACAGTCATTTGAACTGAGAAGACGAGATTTTTATATATTTGATATTTCGATTGGTAACAGTTTCGTTTAAATCTCTCATTTTCTCTCTCCGTCTGATAGGGAAACACTTCAAACAGGTTCCTAAAAATGACATCAAAAGACTCCAAAGCCTAAACCCGAGTTTTATCGGAGAGTCCTGCCAGATGGTTGTATTTCCTTTTCGTCCACAGAAGGTAAAGAGATCTTCAAGGAGGCTCTCGTGACGGGTCACATGTGTTGCTATTTCAAAATGGCGGCACAGTTTAGCACTCAGACAGAACCAGCTTTTTGTGGACTCACGACTCTTGTCATGATTCTGAACGCTCTCGAGATAGATCCGGGGAAAATATGGAAGGCGCCCTGGCGATGGTACCATGAGGACATGCTAGAATGCTGTGTATCTTTACAGGAGATGAAAGAAAAAGGAATAACCTATGATCAGTTCGTTTGTCTGGCTGCTTGTAATTCCCTTGAAGCAGAATCAACAAGGATCGACGATTCCGCATCACTGGAAACATTTCGAGATCACGTGATCAGGCTAAGTAGACAAGATGACCGATTCATCGCCTTATCCTATAGCAGAAAGACCCTTGGTCAAACCGGGGACGGTCACTTTTCTCCCGTTGGAGGTTATCATCCTGACAGAGACCTGGTGTTGGTGATGGATACGGCCCGGTTCAAGTACCCTCCACACTGGGTTCCACTTGCTAATATTTGGGAAGCCATGAAGCCTTTCGATAAAAGCACGGGTAAATTATCATTACATTAAAACACAGATTAAAACAGGTAAATTATTGTATAGACGAATCACAGGTAAGTTATTATTACAACAAAACACAGATTAATGATTATTTTAACTCATTAGTCTCCGGTCTTTTTGACTTGTACGTAATATACGTAATACTAAGAGGCGTATCCCAGATAGGATCTCAGGTAGATAGGAAACTATTTGTAATCAAAATACAACTTGCATGAGAATGTATTGATATGATCATTCTTATATTCATGTGAGCGAGCCATACCTTCTGGGCCTCTTGTTGTCGCTAACACACAGTTAGGTTTGAGATTTTGATTTCCAAAGTTTATAATCAAATTGGAAAATTTTTACTAAAATCAAATCGATAAATGATTCCGAAAAGTTTCAATTGAATGAATGTTACATATATTATTTACGTGAATGTAAGTTTTAAACTAAAGCGTATCAATTCATTTGCAGGAAAGTCTAGAGGATATTGCATTTTGTCAAAAAATCACAAGGATGGTTCAAACTGTCGAATTCATTCAATGTCTTCCTATCATGCGTTTGAGCCAGTGGTGTTAATTCTTGACAAAGGACGTGACAGCTATGCAAGTAGGGCATACAGATGAAAGAAAACTTTCTGACGGTGTGACCGAGTTGCTCCTTCGTTGCGGAAACACACTGGATACATTACACAGGATGAATGCATTCAGACTATATATATTCATTGATTGTGCGAATTTTCATCCGACAACCATACACTGAAAGATATGTTGTTGCAATTACTGAAATGTCAGTATTGCCCAGAGCGTTTTACAGAACAGCACATGTTTCCTGTTTAGATATCGGAGGTGCAATTGAAATCAGACGAAGGGATGATGTGGGATATCCTCTTCCAGTAGTATACTGATGCCACTGTTTCTGGCGCATTCTATAACAGACTTTATTCTGTGTTACCGTAAGAACTGTTCAATGTCACTGGAACAGTGACAGTTGGAGACAAGATGGCTACATTCCTCACTAAAATGATTATAAACACAAGCTCAATGGAAGAAATCTCAGCTCAAAAGACAACTCACAGTGTCGTTGAAGATACGTTCGGCAAATGTGCGTCAGTGTAACCTAACTACTTTGTGTAGCAAACTGTGTGTGACCACCGTACAGTGGGAACAAATAATCACCGCCATGATGGAAAAAGTATCAACCGTTCGATCGACTTCCAAAAATAACATTTATATCGGAAATATTTACAGAAATGAGTACACACAAGTTAATGGCGATATGAATCAAGAAATAGATAGAATACTATGCCGAGTATTGATTGAAACTGAACCATGCAGCTGTTTCGTCATTGATAGTCTCATTAATTTTAAAAGATCGTCAAATTAGTATGTTTATGAACCGTTGGTATTATATTTAGTGACCTGCTGGTAAAATCTCCTTTAGTTGCTTTAAAGGGTAGTAATGGTCAACTACTTTACTTCTATGTGACGTACTTGCATTTAATCCAGTTTAATTAAGTTGATTATAGTGATTGGTTCAATAAGTTTATAAAATATGAATACAAAACAAAGACATCATAAATAGGTTTGATTGGATTTATTAGTCACAACTTTACTAGAATTGGCAGTCGTCCCAGCATGGGTATAAATGACATGCCACAAATCAATAATACAAACAATGATAATTAACGGTTTCTGGGTGTACAGCTCCCCGTTAACTATAAAGCAAATTCAATGAAAAATCAAGTAATCAAATCAGTCAACGGTTCATGGGTGACAACTCCCCGTTAATCAATAGTTTACAAATCATCAATATTTAACAGATTCTGGGTGCCAGCTCCCTGTTAATCAAGATGCCAAATAATTGATATCAATATTTAACAAATCAATATGCAGCTGCAACTGCATTCAATATAAACAGATCAGCAGAACAATGTTCACAATTAATAAAATGTCCAAAATATTGTAAATTAGACAAATCAGTTAATAAACTGTATCCTGGGCAGCAGCTCTCCAAAGATATATAGCGAAAGTTCAATAAAACCTACCTAAAGTAACTTGTACCGCGAACTATGCCATATGAACAAGACAACTCAAATTGGCTTGTTCACCGCCAGCGGCCTTATACACAAGAAAATTGTTATGAATGCGGAGTTTATGAATATTAGGTGAGCTAATGTAACGAAAGAGTGTCATGAAAACTCCATGGTAGGTATTTCATGTGTATCATGTTCATCAATGTCAAAATAAGTTTCCAATTTCTGTTGAAAATATATTTCTGGCATCTTTCACATTTTCTTCGCTTTTATTTAACATTTAAACGCTTGGTAGATTGTGTTTATTGGCAAGATCAATGCAATCTGGGTGACAGATAAATAGAATGACGCACGTTAGGGCGTCATGAATATTTATCTGCCACCCAGATTGCATTGATATTGACAATAAAAAAAATCTAACAAGCGTTTAATTGTTATATTTACATTGAGATACGTCAAACTTCACTTTCTCTATGCTAAATCTTGGGTTTAAGTACAGTTATTCCCCTGTTTGTTCAATTGAAATAATGACACATGTGAAATCGATTTCATTGTAGTGCTTGGTTTGCATTCAAATTGATGTGTAATACAAAGCCTTGGCGTGACTATGATCAACAAAGCACCAAAATGACGTCATATTTACGCGATTGTTCTAAGTCGAAATCCTTGCTAGGTATGATTCCCCTGCAACGCATTACCAAACATTTTTTTTACGCTGACGGAAGTGACGTCATGTGATCTGGGCTGCATTTATACGGTGATCAATACCATCTGGTTTAACACAGGAATAATGGGAGACTGTCACACAGAATATACATGCAAAAATGTATATATAAATGTAGGTATAGATCCCTTAGCAGAGACCGTGTCATGTATTAAAACGTCTACATGGTTATTTTTCCAAAAAACGCATAACTACTTTATTGGTTGAATAATATATACTAATATTTATATGTATTTGATGTGATAATCAGATGTAGTATTACATTGTAATTGGACATTTTTCAAATAATCTGCTATTCAATTTATTGCACTTGTTACATTTTTTCCAAATATAGACAAATAAATGTTTAGTTTGTTTGGGTTTTCGACTTTCTTTTGAGTCAATTTTTTAATGGAATGATATGCACTTCTAGCGATAGTCTTACGAAGCCAATGGCCGTTGGACTACTATTTGAAATTTCCTGATATGAAAAAAATGCCATGCTTATGACTGAGATGCTGCCCATTAGCACCATTCCCCCTTTAAATTCTACACTGTTTTTGATAGAACCTTTTTTTTTACTTGTTATTTATCATTATTACATCATTTGCTTAATCTTTATCTTCTATGATGCAAATTTATATTTCGGCATATCTTATAATGACGGGTTCCTTTGGATAATTATGGCACCAGTTTCTCTATAATTCATTATATATTACTAAAACATATAATTAACATATATCGATGACATTAACAATATTAAAAGAAATAATTCAACAAAGGCCTAATTGGATGATCTTGGCCACAGTTTAATAAACAATAGTGCAAGTGTACACCGCAATTAGCGTACCACAAAATACAATATAAAGGCATCAAGAGGATCCTGGGAACAGACATCCTCTGATGTTGAGTCAACAAGTTTGACAACAGTTCAATGCAATCAAGAGAGATCCTGGGAACATACATCCTCTGATCTCAATAAATTCAATGCAATGTTTCCTATCATCAATCAAGGAAAACAGTTCAATGCAATCAAGAGAAATCCTGGGAACAGACATCCTCTGATCTCAATAAGTTCAATGCAATGTTAGTTTCCTATCATCAATCAAGGAAACTTCAATCAAATAATTGTTTCCAATCATCAGTCATGGAAACTCCATCAATGATAGTACTGATTTCCTGAGATGTAGCGACATCCGCCATGTGGACATGGATATCAAAATATCCACGGATATATAAAGAAAATATCCACTGTCCACCGCCACCAACAACTGGGGAGGCCAGAAGTCGCTACAGGAAAAAGGACAACTGTGGCCCAGATCATAACCTATCTTGATAATGCATATCACGAAACATACATTTTCACATTTGTTTTCTACCTGAATAAATGTCTCTATTCCACCTTAGAGAGTGTTTAAGAATTTATCATTTCCTAATCTTGTAAAATGAACACTGTCATCTTCAAACAATTCTGATGAAACCACCGTCAAGTCTGGATACTTGAATAACACTCCTATACCTATAACACAATTAGCTACAAGACTATTCAGATGAACCAATGATAATTGAATATACCTGTCATTGTCACTATATCTCCACACCTACCTAGGCAAAAGTTGTGACCATACTATCAATGTTTGTGGCAGATTCATGTATAGCCATGATATCTTAACAAGTGCCCTCACAGAGGTCAGTCAAGGGGTATTTTTCTCCAGGTCATTAGCACCAAAATGAATTATCAATATTGATGATTGTCTTCAAACCTTTTTTAGAAACTGTACTGTCTTTCGTAGTGTTGTAACCAACATCCCACTTTTGCCCTGCCACCAAATCTGGACTCCATGGCGCTCATTTGAAGGTTACGAGTCCATAACGTCATTACTAAAGTGACGTAATAATTGTCACGTCGGCGATAACGAAAGATGGCTACTGAAAAGGTGGTTCCATCTTTGACAATAACAATTTGTTAATTCATCGTAGGAGCAAAATTCCTGGATGTAATCTTTAAAAATCGTTGTCAAATGTAAGTATAAACATTGAACTGCTTTCATTTTGGAACTTATGGGCTGATGAATGCCAACTGGACAAAGGGAAATACAACATGAAGCGCTAGCGCGCTTCATTAAATTTGCATTTGTCCAGTTGACATTAATCAGCCAATAACTTCCAAATGAAAGAAGCTCAATGCTTAAGAATCACGCAGTCGCGACTTTGTGTACTGATATTCCCCGTCGGATTCAGATATTGGAGAGAGATTTTCCCCGTCGGAATTTTGGGCGCCATTATAATTTGCCAATTAAGGTACTTTATAGCTGTAATCCAAACGAATTGTTGATTACTAATAGTTAATTGTAGTCAATGTTTAATGCCAAAACTCGTGTTTTGATCGCCATTATTGGATATTTTTGACAAAAATAATAGCAAATTCGTCGTTTGACAGTAGGGCAGCCGGATAATATTGAGCATCAATCAAACACGGCAAGTTTATGAGATTAACGAATTACTAATATGTATAAAGGAAATAGCGTAGAACTCCGTGCGTATCATCATATTTCCGATAGTATGTTAAAATGCCACGTATCACTATAAAACATACCCCAGCCATGTCCTTACGCCCTTCGTGTAGATACTCCCCGTCGGATTTGTATATACTCCCTGTCGGTTTCGTAACTTCCGGTATCACCCGGTGATGTATATAAAGGTTCTGTAGATCATTTATTAGTTGCGACTGTGAGAACCATGAAATACTAGCCCCGTAATATTTAGCAACTAGTAGCGGGATCCTGTCCTGGGAATCGTGAGAATATGTCACATGAAAAGCGTGTTTGCCATCATTTCCCCATTCTCGTCCTGTACGACGAGCAATGTGTTATCAGGTATTCAAAGTAAGAATATGTACACTCGTCCTCGCACCATTTCCCAGTGTGCAGATGTAAACAATTGATATGATCTTGTTTCGTTAGTTATTATACCATGAAGCTTATTGTTAATATGCTTGGTTTATCAATATTTTGTGACGTAGCAAATAGCAATGCGCTATATACAATCAATCGAAGGACAGACAGCAAGAAACTTTCCAAATCATCCACTTTAACTTACAGGTATACAGAGTAATGTCGTCCTTTCATGTATCCTATGCCTTTAATTTCAACATAAACGGCAAGGACATCTGATACATGACATGATAAGCATGACTATTTAAAATTCTTATCAATGATATTTTGCAACTCTAGAAAGATACATTCTTGCTTCCTCGTCTGTGTTTGCGTTTTAAAGTTCATTTGGAGTTCAAAGATTTCCCCCCAAAATCGTGATATATCTAAAACTCTGACGAATACAACCCTTACATTTCGATTTCATGAGATGTTGGTTAATTTATTTTAAACAACATTTTATTCAAATACACGTACAAACTGCATCACAATACATTGGCATCTCTCAGTAGGATGAAGGCTCATCTCCTTTGATAGTAAAAATCATTTCATGGCGTTCATGATGGAAGCAGAGGACACTCACTTCTCCGAAACACCTGGTATTATTCTTCTAGTGTAAGTTGTTAATGCTATTTGATCGAATATCAGGATTACAGCTTTATTTATTTGTCTATAAACGTGTGTTTTTATCATCATTACCACGAGTTGACAATTAAGTCACACAACACTTAATATGTATATCCCCCAATTTTTACGAAAGATTCTACATATGATTCAGGGATATCCAGACTAAACTGTTTAATAACAAAAGTGTAGTGAGTACATTCATGGTGTTGTGATTATGTTTAAAGAAAATGACATTTTAATTAGTATTTATTTTTCAAAATCCCAAACAAATTGTCAAAAAGTGTTTGTTTCAATTGAAATAGTATTCATTTAGTGAGTATATTCCTGCTTTTGAGACCAAGCGATTATCCTAAGGAAATGATATTTCAATCACACGTGTTTAGTTGTTTTTTGTTTTTGTTTGTTTGTTTGGTGTTTTTTTTGGTTTTCAAACTGAATATTTTTTTTGTCCCAGCAAATTTGAGAGATGCCTGGGTTGGGATCATTGGTTCACCCCTCTAACACCTTGAAGCCTCTAACTGTAGGTCTCTTTCACTTCATTCACTGGTTCATTTTTATTACTTCATATTCACTCGTTGTTCAAAAACCATTTATTCTCCAAACTCACTCATGTGATAAAGTAGAGAGGGAGTTACATTTGCACACATTCGTACTTTTTTGATATTACATATTATTTAAAAAGCATTAACGGTAAGTATAATTACCCATAGCACGCGAAACGGAGATTTTCATGTGTTGTGTAACATAATGTGTACAAATGCTGTATCAGCAATAGGAAAGCAGACAGCACATTTACTTTACTGGGAAGAAAGATTGATAATATAATACAATACATTTACAGTATCGATCGTGTTTAGCACAGAGGACACAAACTAATTGTTTTTGTTACGTCAATAAGTATGATGTGATCTCAAAAATACATATCCATATTCCAAGTCCTAATTTTACGGAACAATCTGGAAGAGGAACAATTTTCATAATATCAATAGAAAGGAGAAAAATATAGAAGAAATAAACAATAAGTCTTATATAATTAAGTGTGTTTCTGACATGAGACATATGTGTAATAACAACAACGGCCAACAAACATTAGCGCATAAACACGCGTCTGACACCTTCACACATTCAGTTATATACATCAACATAAACACATTTCATGTACACACTCATCACACATGCCCCCTGTCATAATGCTTGCGTGCAGTTGTATATGAAATATACAATACAGAAATAACATGATCCACATGTGTTATATATAGTATTATGGAGCATGGAAATGTTGACACATGAATAAATAATAAATAATCGTGGGCCCCTACTCCTGGTTTATTTACACCCTAAACTGGTAAAAGTAGGTCTGCCATATATCTCGGAGATAATATTGAAGATCGACAAAATGTACGACTCCCTTTAACTTATGGAGCTATTGTCTTATCATCAGCTAACCCTAAATCATGATAACAATAAATTTAACTTGTATTGGGGCCGTAATGTGTTAGATATAAGAATAGCTGAAATGGAAATGACGAAGCTGAACGGAGACAAACATTACCAGGTAAACACTGTACATACCTTGGTTACTGAGCTGGGTACAGCCCTGTTATGAGAAATGTCCCGATTAAATGGATAGACTGGTTGATTATCTGATACATATTTATAGACTGGTAGACTGTAGGTGTTGTATGTATGCGGGGAGGATATAAAACTACAAAAATAAGGTAAATATAACAATTTCCTTTGTTCCAAATTATCGCTCATGTTCGCGAGGTTTTTTAGACAATTATATTTCCATCTTCTGTCAAATTGATTTACAAGATGACGTCATAAGATAACCTCATTCTTGATGTGATTATATTTTGATGTTTCGCCGTTTACACATTTAAATTATACTACTTTACTCAAGAAGGTATAACAATGTATTTCCTCGTTGAACTTTATATGTTATGTCAAGTCTCAGGCCGAGTTATGTAACACGTGTAATAATTGATATATATTTATGTTCACCAATGCTCTTATCGTATGATGTATCCTAAACACGAAACAAAATTGGTTATTGTTCTTTATTTACTGAAATTTCTTATTAAGCTTGTGTGTTTTTTTATATGTACGTATTAAAACATTGTTGTAAAACGACAGATGGATGGGAAAATTACATACGTAATATATGTTTGTGCAGGTAATATAATGACTTTGATAATTAAAATTTCTTGTATACCGCTTAACACAGATAAACCGGTTAACACATACAAATGAACATACAGTATAACACACGGTGTTGAACTTTTAACATTAAACATAAAACAGCCAACTAAAGTTGTCAATTGCGTTACTTGGTTGTAAGATTAAATGTTTATAACATTTTTACCCTTGAAATATCGAAAATTATTCCTTGTACAAATTACTAGTGAAAAATAGCATGTTTCTGCTCTTTTGAAATATCACTTTTTCTGATTTGACCAATCAAAACACTGCTAACAAACGACAGTTCGGAAAATTCAAGGCTAACCCAGTATATTTTGTTATAAAATTGTAATACCGAATATATATTTCACTCGTGTGGCTAATTAGCACCACTCGTGAAATAAGTTGGTATTTCAGAAGACATTGTTAGATATCTATATATCTACACTACATTAGGTGCAAGTTCAATTAATCATTTGAAAATTGAGGATCTTCTTTTATATAACTGTTTGATAAATACGAAAGTCAAATCGCTATATATAATGTTAATATTAAAATACAGTTATTTTAGTATACTTTTCTTCTTTATAACAAAAAACAAACAATGAATTTGGATTTAAATGACCACAGTCTCATTTAATATAAAACGTATACAACCTCAGAATATGGCGAGCAGGCTTATCAATTTATGAATTTAGTATGACAATGGCCGCAGCCAAAACTTATTATTACAAGTGCATGCAAAGGCAAGGACCCATGCTAAATGTCTACCCGCAGGTACCCGGACATAAAGCCCCTTGCCCTCTGACCTAGCAGATTTTGCCTGCACTTGTAAAAAACCGAAACCACCTCTCGCAAGAGGAACCAACATCTCCATCCTGGAGAAAACCATAATCCTGCCTTTAGCTCCCAGGATATCACGTGGCAAGCATTACAAGATCAGGATTATTATATTTAGACTTAGCACTGTCCTGCCAGAAACTCCTAGGATACCTCCGTAGCAAGATTTAGTCCCCCAGGGTAAACCATAGCAAGACTATTGGCCGAACAGAGCACAGTCTAGTATAATTAATACCACCAGAATTAAATAATATGACACAAAAAATTATAATTATATGCCTGCCCGCCATATCCTGCCACTCGGAACTGTCTATACAGTTCCGTAATCCATACAAAAACACATGAGGTTGTATACAGTATCATTGATTATAAACACAATGATCAGTTAATGTTACAAAACATTCTATTGCTTCCTGCAACGTGTTTAGGAATGAACCGTGTCATGCCTAAACAGTCCTTTACACGTGTGACTTATATCTGGGTGCTTAATCACCCTACCCCCCCAACATCTAACTCTGCTAGTCTGCCAGACCTATTTATTCTCTTTCTTTTCCTTTCAATAGATTGTACTTTGTCACAACCCCGATAGGTAATCCTTGGTAAAATATCAGACCATATAATAGTGCACCCAGGCAACATTTCGTGTATAAGTTCGACATCGTGCCTAATACGGGCACACAGGTCGCCAGTGGGGACGGACACCAGGTCATTACCTCCAGTATGAAGTATTAGAAAATCTGGTGGAGGCCTTAGTGACAGCTGGTCCGTAATAACATCAAATAGCTGAAACCAAGACATTCCCCTGTGCCCCGACCATCACACCAAAACGCCTCTGTGTCTTAGCTTCAAATGGCTGTCCAGCAGCTTCACAGACATCCGTTGTGCCCAGTATATTATCGATGAACCAACTATCCATACGTCTGAAAGAACTGATTGATTGATTGATTGATGGGGCTTAACGTCCTTGTTCCGGTTATAACCGAGCCTAGGACACACTGAAAGAACTTGCGCCGGCCGATTACTAGCCTTATATGCAAAGGGGGGGGGGGGGGGGGGGGGGGGGGGGGGGGGGGGGGCATCTCTCTAACATGTATTCATATATCAATCAAAAGCGGATGTAGGTTTTGTAGGCCGATGACTGCCACCGGCCTAGTTGTCTGTTGTCTGATTTTATCGTAAGGCACGCCTTTCATTGCTAGCGTTGTTGCCCCGCCAATTCTAAATGAAGGCCTAACGAAACAATGCATTTTTTCAGCACCTCACCAAACTGATATCCATTTAGAGGTGTACCGTTTAAATGTAAAAATAGATATCCCGAGCAGCAAGTTCGTACTTGAAGGAAGGCATGCAAGTTTTTAATAGGGCAGACGACATTTTCAGGGATACATGGGATTACGACAGTAAATTCTTTAGCAAGCTGGTCTGTCTTTGATTGCCTTAATATAATGACCATCTCTGTAAGATCTTTATTTATTTGAATATCAGACCTTAACAAAGGTCTATGTGCCAATTTCGCAGATGTATACACAAGCTCCCCAACCCGGAATAGACCAAAAAATGCTAAGTAAAACACTGCTCTAAATATATATATTTAAGCAATATCAGGACAGTAACGGATTTGGTTGTCATGGAATTGAGAATTGCAACAACAGATTGATTGTCGCACCGGAATAGTACTTTCTTGTTCTTAAGTCTATCCCCCCAAATGTACACTGCAACTAGAATTGGGAAAAACTCCAATACCGTTATGTCATCAGTGTAGCCTGCTTGAAACCAGGATTCGGGCCATGTGCCAAATGCCCACCGTCCTTCAAAATATGCACCCAATCCAATACCCTTCCTGGTCGAGCTATCAGTAAATAACTGTAAATCTGAATTGGTGATCCAAATTGATCACAAAACACAGACACGCCATTAAAAGAATGATGTTTTTTTTTTTTTTTTTATACTAATAGTTTTAGATCTTGTCGTAGTGCATGTGTGATCCTTATATGATGATAAGGTTTGGTTGTCCCCATGGTAGCGTTAATAAGGCGCCTACAAAAAGTTCTCGCTGGTGGGATAGCTCTACAAGCAAAATTTAAAGCTCCTAACAGGGACTGCATTTGTTTTAATGTCGTGCGACCTTTATTGAGCGAAGTGTTAATTTTCTGGATTATATCTTGCACCTTTGCCATGGGAACCCGGATACACATATTTATTGTATCGTTCTCTAATCCAAGAAAACATAGAACAGTACAAGGCCCTTCCGTTTTTTCCGGCGCTATAGTAACGCCCAACTCACTACATAAAATCTCAAATTCTTTTAAAGCAAGGAAACAATGGTTCGTGTTGTTTACACCTCCAAATAAAAAATCATCTAAATAATGCAGTAACTCCCCCTTGTCCAATCGCTTACGCACGTACGTTTTCCTCTATGACTGTGGAAAACTTCTCAAAAATAGAACAGGAGATAGAACAACCCATTGGTAAACATTTGTCAAAAAAAATACATACTGTCAAGCTTAAAGCCTAACAGATCAAAGTCACCAGGCCACACTGGGATTATCCTAAATGCAGCTTTGATATCTGCCTTAGCTAATAACGCCCCCCTTCCAAGCCTTTGGACCATTCTAACTGCTTCATCAAATTTTGTGTACGACACTGAGCATAATTTTGGATCAATGAAGTCATTAACAGAAGCATTTTGAGGGTACGACAAGTGATGAATTAGCCTAAATTGCCCGGTGGTTTTCTTAGGAACTAAGCCCAATGGTGAAATTCTCAAATTAGGCAAAGGTTGTACTTTAAATGGACCTTCTATTCTTCCTAACTCGATCTCTTTCCTACTTTTCTCCCTAGCAGCATGATTATTTTCGCGAATATACTTTAAATTATTTGCATGTGTTGTTTCTCGAGGGCCGGTATAATGTAGTGGGAAGCCATGTTTGAAACCGTTTACTAACTCTGACGCTAAAACTCTGTTCGAATTATCCCTAAGTAAAGCTTCTAACACATCAGCTTGTATTGGCGTGGCCCCCAAGCTGTGTTTTCCCCTTTCTGTTATTTCTTTGGGTACCCAACTGTTGTGATTCCTGTTTGGCACGAAAGGAATTACAATTCATTTGTGAGTGTCCACCATTACATTTCCTACAAACATGCTTAAAACGGCATGGATTGTATTTACATTTCCCTACGTCATTGTATGCGTTGCACACACCTGTTCTGATATTCTGATAATTTGAACCAGCAGCGCTACTTGCGTATGTGTTAGCATTCGAACCACCCATATTACGTGGTACTGACATCAACCTTAACCACAGGTCTGAATTCAGTTTAGCCCATGATTGAGGGCAGATCGCCTGACGTAGCCTAAATTGCTCGTCATAGATCCTCCAACCCACCCCCTGGCACCTACTGGCTGCGTCCCTAATAATTATCATGTATTGGATAAGTTCTAGAGTTTTTTCAGTAAATTTCCGCACATAAATGTGCATGTAAATCAGGAAGGCATCTGACCATTTCTCTATGCTCGGGATCCTATCCTTGAGAACTCTAGGCCTTGATTCCAGAACGCCCTGTTCATTAATACATAGATTACTCCCCGCATAAAAATCATGGAGTTCCGCGCTACCTTTTAGCAACAACGCTAAATTAACGTATTGATTTGCCCATATTTTCTGACGTAATTGTAATGGTACATGAGCCGCTACGTTGTCATCAACACAGTTGATTAAATCCGGTAGCGAAGAATCAAAAGGTGAAAAACCCCCCTGACATAAACTACCTGTCAACCCTCCACGTAGTGGTAAAATAGGCCTGCTACATGTAGGTATACCTTACCAACATTATTTTCACCCAAAGCCACCCTCCAAACGTTAGACAAGTCATTTTGCCGCCTAATATTCACCGGATTTAAATCAATTGGTGGCCTACCAGTCTCAACGGGCGCTCGTGCCTGTTCCCCCGGGACATTGTCCGACTCTGGGTCCGGCTCCAGCCCTGTCTCCTGCTGAGGTTCCGGCTCCGGCTCTGTGTTTCCTTCCGTCTGGAGACGTGCTGGCCTCCTTCTCTTTCTCCGACCCAACGCTCTAGAGGGAGTCCCTGCAGGCCTCTTCTTGGCTGACGATTTGTTATACACTGGCATAATTTGTTCAATTTAGTAATACAATGTTCCCACTAGCCGTACTTAGCACTGATACAATGTTCCAATACCACGCTGACGGAAGATATCCCGAATTAACACAATATTTCCAATATAACACAGTTTAACAATATGTCCAATATAACACAGTTTTACACTGTCTCTAAAATAACACAGTTTAACAATATTTCCAGTATGACACAGTTTAACAATTAATACTAAAAACCGGTTGTTATAAGAGTGCTGCTCATGAACGTGTCAAGTGCTACGGGGTCTACTGAGAACTGATCAGCTTCATGCAGGATACTCCCGATATACCTTTACATCAAAAGTGCGTGTCAAGTGCTACGGGATTAATTAAACAATTATCAGATGCAATAGGCATGAGGCTAAGTTGTGCCTCCCTTACCCCGGAGGGGTCATCAGTTAACCTTATCTGACATATACAGACGGCCACCGAGACCGGTGCCCTGACAGCTATAAAATTTATATCCCCCTGCACCGACTAATGGCAAGACCATCTATAATTGAGAGATAACTGAACAGCCATTAAATTAACCTTTGATATCCGGGTCATTATTTCACTCTTTACACTCGCCCTTTACTCAAATCTATTGATCGAAAATCCAAAATAAGTTTGTTTAATTATATATTATTAATTAAACTGTATTAAATTGACATTACGCATAACACGCCTCTCAAATCAAAAGTATGGTCTCTGCGTACAATATAACGATGTCTCCAAACTCAGTATCTGGTAAATGTGTATCTTTTTAGGGTATCAACTTGTTTACATACATGTATTAACTGCCATTAACAGTTTAGTCCTGCCTGCACGTTTTGTTTTTTGTTATCCTATTAATCTCTTTTCTGTAGTTTTAAAAGCATTATTTGCCAGAAGGTTAATTAAGTAATAACCTGCCTTCGTGGAACGTTATGTCAAATAACTCTCACAGTTTTATAAGACACTTATCTGTACTCCTGTGAGAATTGTACAACAAAAATAACTCTCACAGTTTTATAAGACACTTATCTGTACTCCTGTGAGAATTGTACAACAAAAATAACTCTCACAGTTGTATAAGACACTTATCTGTACTCCTGTGAGAATTGTATAACAAAAATAACTCTCACAGTTTTATAAGACACTTATCTGTACTCCTGTGAGAATTGTACAACAAAAATAACTCTCACAGTTTTATAAGACACTTATCTGTACTCCTGTGAGAATTGTACAACAAAAATAACTCTCACAGTTTTATAAGACACTTATCTGTACTCCTGTGAGAATTGTACAACAAAAATAACTCTCACAGTTTTATAAGACACTTATCTGTACTCCTGTGAGAATTGTACAACAAAAATAACTCTCACAGTTGTATAAGACACTTATCTGTACTCCTGTGAGAATTGTACAACAAAAATAACTCTCACAGTTTTATAAGACACTTATCTGTACTCCTGTAAGAATTGTATAACAAAAATAACTCTCACAGTTTTATAAGACACTTATCTGTACTCCTGTGAGAATTGTATAACAAAAATAACTCTCACAGTTTTATAAGACACTTATCTGTACTCCTGTGAGAATTGTATAACAAAAATAACTCTCACAGTTGTATAAGACACTTATCTGTACTCCTGTGAGAATTGTACAACAAAAATAACTCTCACAGTTTTATAAGACACTTATCTGTACTCCTGTGAGAATTGTACAACAAAAATAACTCTCACAGTTGTATAAGACACTTATCTGTACTCCTGTGAGAATTGTACAACAAAAATAACTCTCACAGTTTTATAAGACACTTATCTGTACTCCTGTAAGAATTGTATAACAAAAACTCTCACAGTTTTATAAGACACTTATCTGTACTCCTGTGAGAATTGTACAACAAAAATAACTCTCACAGTTGTATAAGACACTTATCTGTACTCCTGTGAGAATTGTATAACAAAAATAACTCTCACAGTTTTATAAGACACTTATCTGTACTCCTGTGAGAATTGTATAACAAAAATAACTCTCACAGTTTTATAAGACACTTATCTGTACTCCTGTAAGAATTGTATAACAAAAACTCTCACAGTTTTATAAGACACTTATCTGTACTCCTGTGAGAATTGTATAACAAAAATAACTCTCACAGTTTTATAAGACACTTATCTGTACTCCTGTAAGAATTGTATAACAAAAACTCTCACAGTTTTATAAGACACTTATCTGTACTCCTGTAAGAATTGTATAACAAAAACTCTCACAGTTTTATAAGACACTTATCTGTACTCCTGTGAGAATTGTATAACAAAAACTCTCACAGTTTTATAAGACACTTATCTGTACTCCTGTGAGAATTGTATAACAAAAATAACTCTCACAGTTTTATAAGACACTTATCTGTACTCCTGTAAGAATTGTATAACAAAAACTCTCACAGTTTTATAAGACACTTATCTGTACTCCTGTAAGAATTGTATAACAAAAACTCTCACAGTTTTATAAGACACTTATCTGTACTCCTGTGAGAATTGTACAACAAAAATAACTCTCACAGTTTTATAAGACACTTATCTGTACTCCTGTGAGAATTGTATAACAATACCTTTCCAAACAAGGCAGTTTAATACATATATGTCCGTTTTTCTTTTATTCATCATTTAACAGTGTTATCACATTCCAAAGTCAAATTTCGCGCTATCACTGTGACCTGTTTTCTAGTGTTACTAGTACAAGCAAAAGTTCCCGGCATAAATATCGTTCCTGGAATCAAACACGAAATCATCAATTTATTTTCAACAGATTGAAATATTCTACCGTTATGATATTCACCTTGTATACAACAAAACTACATACATTGTTGCTAGTTACATTGATCAGCTGTGCTATTTTCAATTCAGTAGCACGAGGATTAGAGACGCCAAATATACACTGAATGTAGATACCTCAGACAAAACGACGTCATTTAGTGATGATCATGGTTCTTCAGATCACTTCACCAATAGCAGCTACATTGAATCATTTAAATCTCATTTGTCTGGCCATCAGGAATAAATATATTTCATTAAAGCTACCATACAAAGTCAGCCGTAAAGGACAGTGTCTCTAGTATGTTACCTTTATTACATAATTTTGATTTAATCCTTTAAAGTCAGTAACACGTTTCTAGAAATACGTTTGCTATCTTTAGGCTTACTTGCATTTATCAAAAACGTCTGCCTTCACTTCAGATCATATTTGTTCAAGGACATACAACATTCCCCTCGGGAAATCTTTATGTTTACATTAAAGGGACTATTACCTTAGAGTTCAACCTCAGGATTTGTAGAATTCGGCCTATGAATAATAAGATATATTAATAATTAAGCAATACACGCACCTACACCGTCAACTTTGATTTTTTTTTTTTACATATTTTCGGGGTCGGAACATTGTTTATTTGTAAACAGTAGCACGCTCGATTCATTACGAGGAAAGCCGAATAGGTCACATGGTCCGTCACGTGACGAAGTCATTAACTTCTGTCGCAAAGAAAAAATGGATCACGAGGCAAGTGTAAATAAACACACGTCTAAGACATGGCACTTACTTTTGCGTCTTTCTGTTAATTTTGTTTGCAGTAAATGATTCTTTAGTGTTATGATATATAAGGTTTAACAACTTAACTTAGTAATTCGTTTTGTTGTGGCTTTGTCGTGTGATAATCAACTTTGTTTATCGCTGACGCTAAACTAGTAGGGCCCTAAGGGGGTAATTTCAATCTAAACATCAACTTACTGTTTCTCTGTCTCTTTCAGATGTTTAACTGGAATGTTACTGTATTCTTTGCCGATATGCACAGGAATTGATACCTTCTCTGTTTAAATAGATATCGGCTTCCATTCAGCTGGCATCAATATATTTGATATAGACACATGCAATTAATAAACAGTGTGACTCACACAAGAGTTAGACTAACTCTATACCTCCCAGGTACTTATAGAACCTGTTAAAAAGAATGAACGCCAAACGTAATGAGCTGGTCCAGTACCTTTCGCCTTTTCTGTCATGTATCAAGTTTTCTTTTCCAGTGATCCAAGACAATTTTAATAGCTTCGGTTTTAATGCAGATCATCACCAAATTGTTCGCTTATCATATATTATACAATAGACACCACCGCCAGCTTCTCAGAGCTCGGGGAAGGGGACAAGGTAGAGCATGTAGTAGTCTGAGAGACATGGTATACCATGCACAGTATGTGATAGAGGATTAACATATCCAAACATACTGTTGCTCTCCTGGTTTTACAGCAATTTCCCAAGCTGTGCTATGTAGAAAATTAGAGACAGGTCCTCCCTGAAGACTTTGGACATTCCATCAGTTTCAAGGCAACCATGATTGATTAACTGATATTACTCTTGTATGTTTAACAAATGTATGACAAAAACGTTTGTCTCAGTCTTTGCGATAAGTATGTATATAATGACATTCTTATTTAGTTTGGGTTGATGATGATGATGCTTTGTCAAAATATGATCACCTCAGGTCTTTTTCTGAGGATCATAATTCTCATCATCACAGTTGAGGTCATCCTCATCCACATTTCCACTGACATGGTTAAGCTGACAAAAAAGAGAAACAAATATTAATCTTCATTCTTGAAAGTACAAAGGATTAGTACACAACATACCACAAGTAAAAGATCATTTTTTCTAACAACTGCAAAGTATACCAACTAGAGAATTCAGTGAATTGTAGTCCTGCACAAAATATGAAATCATGGTTGCAGTGACTTTTAATTTTTGTAATTAACAGAAAGTGTTAGTTTTGTAACATACTCATAGAAAAAATAACGTTTTTTATCACTAGTATTTTCTAACCATATAGTCCCCTTAATGAAAGGCAACCAAACATATATTTTACATTTTATTTTTTCGATGTGAAAATACTATAGCAGATTATAAAATGTAAATGAGGTTCATGGATAGTATTTATTTGCTTTCTCAAAGTTTTACAAAATAAATTAACGATTCAGTTCCAATTGCATCCAACCTGGATATCTGCCATAACTGTGTATGCAGATGTGTACTTGGGACGTGTTCTATAATACTGTCACCCTGATACATAGCATCATCTGAAAACCTATCACATACAATTACCTGGTACGCTGAGGTTAAAGTCTGTTATCGACAATACATTGTAAATAAGTACCTCATTCTGGCGCATTGAGTTAGACATAATTATAGATTATCTATTTCGACCGGCTGTGATATCCCCTAACTCTGTATTACGTGAAGTCTCTATTTTGACACTCTCACCACTCGCTCCATGATCCACACGGCATGTAAACATGCATTCCCGATTTTTACCAGCTTTGGTATGCGCTATATCTCCCCTCCCTATTCTGTATTTGACTACATGCATTCTCTTATCTTTATATATATTCTTTACTGACCATGTCGATCGATACAACGTGCAGGACTTGAAATCAAGGACACAGAAGACTCTGCAATAACAGCCGATTACCCCCATCTTTTTTTAACCAACAGCGACAGCTTAAAGCGAAGCTGTGTAATACGATTGATGATTTCAATTTCACATTTGTTAACTTTTCCTTCAACACCACAACGACATCACTGCATCCTACTATGTCCAAGTTGATTCGATATTCATTGGCTCGTTCCTATTATTACGATTTCCGTGACAGATGTCGAATACCGACGGAGAAATGGCCGACATCATGATCTCATTTTGAAGTATTGTATTTCCTTGTGCGATATGAAGTCAGACATGTTTGATACTTGTTGATATTCTTAGTGGTTTGTTTTCACCTCCCTAGCTCTCATTTGTGATTTTGACTTAACCCTAGATTTGACCTAGATTTGTATGTCGGTTGACGTCGATGAAGAAGAAGACGCTGACCATGTCGGAGTCCCTGGTCTTATTCTCGTTGTACTTTTTCATGAGTCTCCATGCAAATTTGTATCTTTTTAATTGATTTTTCCTCTTTATCGATTTTGAATTTTTATTGTGGCTTCGTGTGATGTTGGTGTTCTTTGCTGGTTTTTATTGGCTGTGATATTTCCCTATACGATCTGTACTTTCATTCTCTATTTTGACCCATTGTTACATTTACATCTCAGTTATCTGTATTACGATTGCATTCTCTATTTTGACCCTGTGGGACGTACATATCATCTTTATTCTCTATTTTGACCCTGTGGGACGGATATATCACTTGTATTCTCTATGTTGACCCTGTGGGACGAATATATGACTTGTATTCTATATTTTGACCCTGTGGGACGGATATATCACTTGTATTCTCTATTTTGACCGGCTGGTACATATCTACCTGTACTCTGTATTACGATATCCGATATACTTGCACACTAACTAGATTTATGTCCTATGTTGTTACATGTTGCTGCAATCCCCTCCCGTATTTGTCAAATAGGAACATTTGGCTAGGTCAGTATGGTGTCATACCTACCTAGTGGAAAAAAATATTAATCGGGGCTATGCTCATTAATTTTCATATTGGATATGCAATTTGCTTACAATAGGTCGCAATTGCATTACATTTATCTTGATAACGGCAATTTACATTGGGGCATTGTGACGTCACGCAATACTAGGCCGGGGTGTTTCTGAAAATAGAAACACTTGGTTTATTACTCATTGAGAATTGTGGAAAATCTTACCATATGTAATATTTACTTACAAATATATCCAATAACAAAACTCAACTTTGCAATATACAGCTGGAATGATAACTGATTGACGTAACTGTACAGAAGTGTATGGATTAAGAAATAAATATAGTTAAAACGAATTTAACAAACTGCTTATTGAACCTAAATATTGATGATGAAGATAAATATTTACATAAAAAATGAACCACTAATACAACATGAGCATAGACAAATAGAGTAATGTCTATGCGATATAATACAATTCCTTCCTGGGATATATTTTCAATGATGTAATTACTGTTTAAAACATTTATTTCATTGCTGTATAGATATTTTAAGACGTGGCTGAATTTCATTTTCAGTATTCATATGACTCCTTTAAGTAGTGTGGTTCATATTATACATCGGTCGATTACCAGTCGAGGGTCAAATATTCTGGACTATTGCACAGACACTGATGATATACTTGTTTTATTACATAATCACTAAAACATACTTAGATGGCCTAGAATTCGCCATGACTGTCGTCTTGCAGTATTGAAATCAGAGTGACTTAGACGCTTGAAAGTGTAGATTCAGAAACGCAACAGGTGATCAATAGTTCGCACGTGACCAAATTTCAAGGCGTCACAGGAGTTCAATAGTTTTCGCACGTGACCGTGTAATAGTCAATTTAGCTGTGCAATAGTTCAAAATATAGCTGATGCGTATAGTTACGGAAGATCAAACGCATTATGTAATAAACTGAATTGTAATATGTGTACGTAGGGTCAATAGTTCATAATTCCTTGTTTATTGCATTTATAATCTTCATGTCAAGTTATTCAAATATAAGCCATGAAATTTGTGATAGAGCCAAGATTGTTGTTAACTACTGGCAATAAAACAGACACGATGCATTGTGATAAATTGATGATGGATTTATAGGCTGTTGACCAGCTGTGGTATGTGATATATCTCCCCTCCCTATTCTGTATGACTACACGCATTCTCTATATCTTATATATATATATATTCTAATTACTGACCATGTCAATCGATACACCGTGCAGAACCTGAAACCAAATACACCGACCTATTTTTGGTATGTTCTGATGGTATATATACTATCAAATCGAGAATATATACTATCAAATCGAGAGTATTCTGTGTTACGTTCTGATGGTATATATACTATCAAATCGAGAGTATTCTGTGTTATGTTCTGATGGTATAGATACTATCAAATCGGGAATATTCTATGTAAAGTTCTGATGGTATAGATACTATCAAATCGAGAGTATTCTGTGTTACGTTCTGATGGTATATATACTATCAAATCGAGAGTATTCTGTGTTACGTTCTGATGGTATAAATACAATTTACTATCAAATCGAGAGTATTCTGTGTAAAGTTCTAGTGGTTGTGTATGTCACGGTCGAATCGACCGTATTCTATATTATGGTAATATTGTTTAGAGGCTATCATACCGCATTCTGTGATATGCAATTAAGGTTTAGAGGCTATCAGACGGCATTATGTGATATGTAATTGTTGTTTAGAGGTTATCAGACCGTATCCTTTGCTATATAATTATGGTTTAGAGGCTATCAGACCGCCTTCTTTGGTATGTCATTATGGCATAGCAGCTATAAGACCGCATTGCAAATGATGATAATATGGTTTAAAAGCTATTCGACCGCATTTTGTGGTATGCTATCATGGTTTAGAGGCTTTTATACTGCATTCAGTGATATGTTATCATGGTTTAGAGGCTATCAGACCGCCTTCTTTGGTATGTCATTATGGAGGTTATAAGACCGCATTCCAAATTTTGGTTATGTGATTTATAGGCTTATATGACCACATTCTGTGGCATGTTATTATGGTTTGGAGACAGATTCTGTTGTATGTTATGGTTTAGAGAGTATCATATCGACTTATTCTGTGTTATAATATAATGGAGAACAGGTTATTAAATCGATCTTATTCGCTGTTTTGTTATTCACGTACAAACTTATTACATTCCTAACTATGTATTTATTGATCTGATTGCGTTTTTTCATATCACTTCATATGATATCATTTACCGGCATAATGATTTCACTTGACGTCATGGTAATTTTATTTAAGATAAAGAAATAAAAAAGATGTCTAGAGAGAGGAAATGAACGCATTGGAGAGTGTAAAAAAAAACATTTCCGGATATGTTTTGAGATTTTGTTTTCATTTTTTTTATACAAGATTTGTAAACAAAATAGACAGATACTGACTAAAATAGAATGATAGACTTTTTATGGAATTGTTCCCTTTTTTAGATTCTGTATTGCTATTTTGTGCCTACTGTATGTCCATCCGTCCATTAGTAACAAAGAAAATTATTTACTATTAAAGCAAAACTAAGACAACTCACTACATGCTTACTCATATCACTGTACATTTTAGGTCTCTGAAAGAGATCTTACGGCTCTTCTAGATGTTCATACAAGATTTGAAGGCCCTTTGATGTTTTATGTTCGGGATAGCTGGACATCTTGTGGGCGATATATTACTTCTGCTTACAAGTTGATCCCGTACACTATGTGTTTTTCCTAGTACACAGTAGATCATAGATCTTATAAGGGAGCTTTTAATTTCCTTGTGTATCTTTATATTTGATATTGATCGCTGGGCGCATTTTAAACCCATTATGTATTTCTATATGACTGGGCGATTTTCATCATTTGATAAAGCTTAGGTATGTTCTGGGAATTTTTGTATATGACTTGGGATTGCTCATAGCCAGATTGAACTTTTTAGGTCGGATGACGTATTTGTTTACTGATGATAGTATAAAGTATTAGCTCATCAGTTTTGGTCATAGATATACTCAATTGTGAAGGATTTCTAGCTGAAAAGGTAACCAAATACACTACATTTTTACTTCATTTAAATAAAATAAAAAAGCTCTGAAGACACGATTTCAACTCTTTTACCCATACGTGGTGCTTAAATCCGCGAACAGCTGTTCGTACGTTGTGAAAACATTGATTTTTTGTAGTAAATTATTATGATGTGAAATGTCACATCGGACTGACTTATCCACAAGATATCTGCCGGAAACATGACATTGAAGTTTTACCTGTACAGAACACTGATATAAGGGTTGCTTTATAGAACCTCTGTCTTATTTCTACTTCACAGACGATGTGGACGGCGGTACGAATTGTGATCCTGACAATTGCCCAATCACAGGTATGGCCTTTTTTTTCTATTATCATATACAAACATCTTATAAATCTGACATCAATTTACACTGTTCCCACTTTTATTTCAGGTAATGGTTTTGTAAATAGCTTTCGGTTGTAATTAGTCGAAAATCAATTTTGTGATGGAGAATAAAGCGAGATAATCAGAACGTCGTTGACAATGTGTGAGATGATAATAATATAATATTTTTACCAAATCATTATTTAATGTGGGCAATATGTTCAGTGCAATATTAATCTTTTTGTGGAATATGACAAGGCTAACGGAACAGTAATTGTATATTAGGAATAAACGTAATTTCCTAAGCAATGGTTCGAATGAAGTTTCAAGTCTGTCAGTACCAATCTTTCCTTTTTTTTTTTTTTTTATAATATACCATGATTATGATTGTAGAACTATGCCTTCGTTAACACTTCAGTACAAATAAAATACCGTTTATAAAATAATATGATATTTGTGCTTGTGTTAAAGTCTTCCGTCATCATACGTTAACCTAATCCGAAATGTCATTTTTAATAAAATAAACAAACACTATTCAACTCTAACTGAGGCAAAATACAGAGGAAAGATTTATATTAACATTATTTTACACCTGTTTCTTACATAATCTGTGAGTGGCAGCTCAACAGTAAATATCATCAATGGTATGATGGGAATGGATAAAATGAATTTCTTTAACATTCTTAAATAAATTGAAGTTCTCTCCCTTAACGTGTTATTGTTGTTACGAATGTAGAATATTACATGTCAATATAAATTTTTATTGTAATAATTAGGAAAGGTCTTAAATAGGCTAAGTCTGATGTCCTATCCATTTGACATATTGAAAGCCCGTATAGTTTGGTTGAAATTGAAACACTATTAAATACATTCCGTGGGATACTTATAGGAAATTGTAGAGGGTCTAGTGACTTTTTGACGACACGTGTTGTGGGAACCTAGATAAATTCATGTAATGCTATAGATATATTCACGTTAAATAATTTGTAAGTTGAAGAACACGAACAATGGTGACGTTTAATAACAGGATATAAGATACAATTTAACAACAGGAAACGGACCTTCAGCTCAGAAGTGTATATTTAGTAATTCTGGTGTGCGGGACATGCATTCCTGATTGTTAAAACTTTTATGAATCACCAATAGTAACAAGAAGACCCAGCAACAGAGGGCGATACTTAACTTTACATTATCTATGTTGTGCAACCATTCGGACATGTACATTTTTCTCTTGTTTTGTCTGATATTTTGTTTCCTTAACCTATCAAAACATAGAGAAACATATTAGTCAATCAATCAAATAGGTTTAAATGATGGTGTTAAAATTCATACAAGTAAATAACACTTTAAACTGCATTTGAAAGATTCTTCCGGTATGACGAATTGACCGTTATGACCTCCAGTATTAATTAATAAGTTCCTGTTGATACTGTTAACTCATAATGAGTAATGAAACCACAACGGACTCATGCCCCGATCATATATAAAGTTGTATCCTGTTTGGAGGTTGATCCGATGCCCAAGTGGATGGTCATTATACACGATGCATGAGATACATATGTACTTGAAGTGAACAGCTATGTTCAGGGTCAAATCATGATAATTATAATTTGTTTTGACATGACTTTACAATCTCAGTATAGATATTTCCTGTAAGTATTTTGGAAATGTATACAGATAAATTGCCATGAAGTACGTGTATATATGTATGAGTAAATGTATCTTAGAGTGTGATCATCCTGGAAGTATGCGTGTATATAACTGTTAGTAATTACTACACACTATCGCTTTATTCACTTTGCAAACAAAATTACTTGTGATAATCATTAACAGTTTCTTGTGTCCAAATTCGTGATATCAATAAAATTCAGGACAACACTATGTTAGAACGCCTGTTTATTTGTTTATTTATTTATCATTATTTTTTATTTCTATTTTTTATGTCATGCACAAGTGTCTTCGAAACCATTGAGAACTTGTGCTCAGAATCAGCATCGTAAACATGAACATATTCTATATCCAAGAATCAGTATTATACAGAGGAACATTTTAATAAAATAAAATAAAAAAAGTTCCTGTCTTTCTTTTAATACGGAGGGGAAAGGGTTCCCAACCTACATTCAGACAGATGCTCCTCATCTGCCTATGATTATCACATCACTTAACATCTTGTTTAATTATCCTTGTCTTCTTATATGATATCTGTGTTCTTATAGAGAGGCCACAATAGCCTAGTCGGTTAGAGCACCGGTCGTCTAACCTCACGTGAACACCCGAGGTGGTTCGATGTTCCAAACTCGTTTGGATTTGTGATTCTCGGAAATCCTCGAAACGGACCGAGCTGTCGTGGTTATATCCTGCGGCAAGACACTTTGCCTTTATTGATCTGGATTGCATGCGACGATATGAAAATACATTGTTAATATAATAAATTGGCTGTCAACTTTACGTAAAAAAAAGATTTTTTTTTTTTTTTTACAAAAAATACGAATTACAAAAAAGTAATTTGTCTCATGGAAGATATTGGGCTCTGACTTATACTGAATCATATGTTTTACATCATGTATATATTCATTCTTCAAAGTATTTTAGTACCCCTTTACTTTCATTGAAGTTATCAATATAATACAGTTTCTATTTTATGTATTAACCGCATATAGTAAAATGTGCCGATCTGTTCCAAAACTATTTTTCCTTACTCATCTAATTGAGTGTAGCGGATACCTTGACTTTGTCAGATACTAAGAAAGGGTACTTTAGTTTTTCTGCTTACAGTCCATGCTTCATACATTATTGATTTTGTTTTCTATATATGCATCTTATCGCTTCTAGATCAAAATCAAAAACAAATTGAAATAGCGATAAACTAATATTGTGCAAAAGAAACGAGTTAATAGAAAGTATCTTTAACATATTATATAATGCAACCATATCGTCATTCTAAGGACGTTAGGTGCCACATATGGTGGGCAACTTTAGAAGGGAAGATATAAAAAGGCTAAAACAAATGTCAAATAAAGAAAAGACTGCATTAACCCCGTAACGTAACCAAATTGATGATTTTTGAAGGATATTGTTCTTATTATTCCATATTATTTATTTCATAACAGGTGACTGATGGAGTCATTCTTCCCGACTCAGGATGCGGGGCAACTAAAGGATGTTACCCGGAGTCATGTCCCGTCAACGGATGCTCGGATTTCTTCGTCAGCTGGGAGGACGCTGGGGATTACCTCCGCTTTGTGATGACATTTGAGATATCTGCTGGTGACAACACATGGGTTGCTTTAGCCTTCTCAAAGGATGTATCTATGGTAAGAAGGACATAGTGTTGGTTTTTTTTACATTGACTGAAATGTCAATACCATAAACTTTTTACATAATAAATGCAGTTATGATTGTTCTGCCTTTCTATTCTATTATCTGTATGCGTTAACATGTTCCTCTGAAGTTTTTTTTATATCTGATCATCTGTGTATTATAGACAATATTTTAGATATTATCAAATACATGACGTTCAGTTGTCGTGTAATTTCTTCCAGCCAGATTCCAGTGTTGTGATGTGCAGACTGGAAGGTGGTGCCACATCGATAGAGATGGGACATACAAATGCGATGGGCTTCAGTTACGCATCCTTATCGGTACGAACTAATATAAAAATAAATCTACATTCATGCAAAGATAAGTTCTATCCTATCTCAAACTTTGGAGGGGAAGGGGGAGGGGAGGGGCTATGACTATGGTGTTTAACATTGTAGGGGGTCGCGGTGGCCAAGTGGTTAAGGTATCCGGACACTTTATCACTATCTCTCCACCTGGGTGGTGAGTTTGAAATCCAAGTAGGGCAGTCGCCTGGTACTTACCGTAGGTCGTAAGGTTTTTCTCCGGGTACTCCGACTTTCCTACACCTCCAAAACCAGGCACGTCCTTAAATGTTCCTGGCTGTTAATAGATCGTTAAACAAAACAAACAAACATTGTAGTATCCGTCACAAGCGCAAAATTTTCACACGCTAAGATTTAGGTAAGGGCAACTGTATTGCGATAGCCAATATATTGCAATACTTTTCTGTGATAATATATTGCAATACGATTTTCAGATCGCTATATATAACACTGTAGGTGCTAATAACAAACGAAGATAAGATGCATTACGGTCAATATGCTGACGTATTATCATCTGGAACCTGTGGCTTCTTTTTCAAAATGTTCATTTATAATGCTACTGCAAAAAGATAAAGTTTTATCATTGCCCGGAATGTGGATTGCTACTTTAAAATATGTATGAAGAGTGAAAGCTATGTGTGGAGAGCGAAAGCTATGTATGAAGAGTGAAAGCTATGCATGAAGAGTGAAAGCCCTGCTGCGCGAGGACAAAATATGTCAGATAGGATATTTAATGAGTAAAGTTTTTTGTCAAAAGAAAAAAAAAACCCAATCATTATTGATGAAGCTTGTTGCATAGATAAGGCGACATATCACACAAACAAAATAGAATACTTATCGATGTGATAATGATGTCCACCATAAATTTAGCCCATGCTCACCACTAACCTGTAGTATCATGACCTTCCAACGCTGTTTTATATAGTGACTAGTTTACAACTTTTTTACAGAGTAATTATGGTCTACAGAACACGGCTGTTAGTCGCAATGGAACTCTGGTTGTCTGCTCATTCGACAGGATAAAAAACGCAACCCAAACTGAGGCTCAAATATTTGACCTTGACCAACCTTTGCATCTCATGCATGGACAAGGTGATATCGCTAGTGGTGCGTATTTACAAAAATAAATAACGAATAAAATGACATTTAACAGGACTAAAATAGTCCATTACTCAAATATTGTGTCTGCAAATACAAAAAATCTTAACCGGCATGTGTTTCATTTCTTTTTTGGAATTTTAATGTTCAAATCAGTTTAAACTGTACGAAATAAGCTTGATGAAGCCATTTAAGGTTGACATGAAACAAGTATCATTAAAGTATTATTAAACATTTATATTTATGCCTTTTAATCCTCAAAGTCGGAAACTAAATTCAGTACTGAGATATCGCCCCCGTAGTGTGATTTGGACTTGTCTGCTTATCAGCATACTGGTCACTTTCGCTAAATGACAGTGACATCAAAAGTTTGCATAAAATGATAAAGTCACAAGCATCACTGACCAGTCATAGAGGGACGGAACATCTGTAATGATGCAGTTTAAATAATTTTGGCTGTATTTTATCTGAAAGTTGTAAATATCTTGTCTGTCTTTTGAACAATCCTTTTTTTGCAAGTGGCAGACACTGCTAGTTGACTTTAAGTGCCCAAGGTTTGCCGTAACCTGAGTACAACGTTTTAATTCCCTTTGATAGTGAAACTGTTCAGAATACACATGTACTAAACGTTCGAAAGAAAGAAAGAAACTTGTTGAGTT
Source organism: Pecten maximus (assembly GCF_902652985.1). Taxonomy (NCBI): domain Eukaryota; kingdom Metazoa; phylum Mollusca; class Bivalvia; order Pectinida; family Pectinidae; genus Pecten; species Pecten maximus. The sequence goes on from NC_047019.1 coordinate 21,850,973, forward strand.
GCGGTGCTGGTAAACGTCCCGATCCAGACTTTGACATTTCTTTCGACTAAGTTTGAGTATCATCCGTCGTTTTCTATGTAACCCTGGTAAATACTAGCCGCAATATACCGCTCGGCTAGAGAGATCTTCTCTTTAGCTCGATCGGTTGAGCATAAGACTAGTAAGCCAGAGATCCCGGGTTCGATCCCTAGCGGAGGAAGTGATTTAAATTTAATTTATCAGGCGCTCTGTTACATTGGCGCCCATGTAGGGACCCGCGAAAATTACTCAGCCTTGCCCCACAAGCATCGCTGTTACCCCTGGAAACTCGAGAACGAGTTCTTTCCTCTAGGGGGAATATGTAACCTTGGTAAATACTAGCCGCAATATACCGCTCGGCTAGAGAGATCTTCTCTTTAGCTCGATCGGTTGAGCGTAAGACTAGTAAGCCAGAGATCCCGGGTTCGATCCCTAGCGGAGGCAGTGATTTGAATTTAATTTATCATGCGCTCTGTTACATCTTTGTATCAGTATTTCAGGCCCTTGGCATCACTGACGTTTTCTAGAATGTCATATTACAGTTTCTTTCAAGCTTGGCACTTCTGTATATAACTCGCAATTTTTACAATCCTCAGGCAATCCGCAATACCACAGTAGCCGATTTGTAACTTCAAACACGTTTGACTTACTCAATGTAACACAGCCTTCTGAAGGGACTACCAATTCACCCACAACTGTACAGGTAAGCTTTCTTGTGTTACGATGATGCCATCATTTATCAATTGATATACAAACTAGTTAATCAATAGATCACAATTACCAAGTTTTCACATACTAATTCTTTGTTGACAAATGATTCTTATTTCATTCCGGTGTATACATTTTTATTTTGTTGATATTTGTAGAAGTATGTTTGATGAATATTTTTATTGATATGAAAATAAACATTTTTACTGAAAGATATCATTTTTAGCACTTTAAAGCGTTTCCGTTCAGAAGGTAAATACACGTACAAGTAATAATATATATCAAATACGTTTTGAAAAACGCCTGTTTTTTGTAGACGTAATGAGATTGCATCGTGCAGTTTGAGTCTATTTGATAACTTTTTCTGGTTGTTTGTCCACCAACAGCCGGGAGGGTCCGTTACATTAGATCCTGCTTGTGGGGTGACTAAGGGCTGCTTCTCAGACTGCCAGGGCCCCAGTTGTTCTGTTCTGGTCACATGGATGAATGTTGACGACCAGAATATCGATTTCGAGATATCGGCCGATGTCCCTGCAGGATCGGACAGCTGGGTTGCCATTGGATTTTCAGACGACAAATCCATGGTATCCAAAATTTAAGATATTCAAGTAAACTTCATTGAATTGGGATCTTAACAACAAGATATAACATCACCGACATCCTAGATATTGCTTCTCAGATATAAAATGACATTCTGTATAGAACAATTTTTGAATTAACACTAACACGTGAAAAATAGCGATGATAGCTTCTTTATGAGACCAAAAGTTACATTCAACGAAGAGAACGCCGGAATGTCTTAAATATAAATTCAGAGGCTCAAACTTTGGGAGGTTGGGAGCAGCATAAAGTATGTAACTTTTGATATCGTATGAAATATGCTGCAGACTATTCTAGTTTTCGATCTGTCATACTTGCTCTCTGCAGGAGAAGTTACACCTTTCATTTATATATGACATGAAGCTTTATATGTTATCTTTGATAACATTATTTGTAGTAAATTGAATGAGTTGGCATGCTCGAATAAATGATACAATATTTTCCCAGGGATCAGACAGCGTCGTCGCCTGCGTCACTTCCGGTGTTGTATCGGTCCAAACAGGATACAACACGGGGACAAGTTATGGATCACTCACTCCAGTGTGTATACAATACGCATTTTTAATCTATCAAGTGATATTTTAGTTGCTATTATGGAAACATTTCAGTCAATTGTATTTGCACGCTACGAATAATTCAAGTTAAACTTCCACGCCATAGCATTAATCTTAACAAACATCATTATGATGAATTATCATTAAAATCTCAATTGATCACGTATTTCAAAAATATAACCTTATTAAAGTTTTAAACAATTGATTATTGAGTATTTCGCATTTTAAATTTGTATTTCCGTGGATTCTGTCCTCGGTATGTTTATATACCCCAAACAATAAAGTGTATTCTATTTGATACGAAAGTTGGACTGTTTAAAATTGTAGGATAACCTTGGACTAACCTCCGCGTCCGGAAGTGTGGTGAACTCCGTTCTAAACTGCAAGTTTACACGAAAGACTAATATAACTGGAGAGCCCTCTTTCTTCGACATCCGAGAAAACTGGCATCTCTTCTTCGCTCGCGGACCAGTAGTGCCTGGTATGTCAAGTTTCATAAGTAACCACATTTCTTTTTTGTACATTGACCTGTTAAATAAGAGAAATGATAACATACACGTATTTGAGAAAAAAATCCAAAGCATAGACAATAGACAAATACTACCAAACCAAAAGCACATAACGGACAGCATTACTGTAGGAAAAATACAGAGCTCTATATTATGTAGTTTGATATTTATAATTTGGCATACTCTGTTATATTAACGGTAATTTCCCAAATGACACTGGATCCTTGCAAACGTATGCCTACAGGAAACGAACTGCTTGAAATCCCAACTAGCGTTCCATCACAGAACATAGTTATGTACATGTCACACTAGCATCAGCCTTCGGCCAACGCTAGCCGGTTTTTTGCTGCTATATATATTACTCTTACTATATCTTATTGTATGTCTAGTACTGTTTATGTATTATGTGATTTTATTATTATTCATTGCGTCTTGATAAAAGTGCGGATTGCTTCGAAAAAAATCATTTTCCACACTGTTGAAATAACTCCTTTGCCCCATATTAGTTCATCCTTATATATGTGTATATGTGTCACTTGTTTAGAACAAGACTTTAACGAATATTATGTATTTTTGTATTAATATCTTGTTTTAGGTAATTTACGAAAGCACACACAGACACCGATTGTGAGCGAGGGGACCGTTGATTTCCTATCTACTGATCTACAGAATGCAGCAAAGCTCTCATATATCCTTGTCAAGGTTCACGGTATGCTCAATATCTCTTGTTTCGTGTCATGTTTCTAGATAATCCTTCCTGGTCAACCGTCTATACTTATCTCTCAGATATATATGGTGTGTAGTACAATTTTCACTTAGTGCATCAAAACACTTACCGTCTGGCAATTGTTAATGCTAATGTCGGCAATGTCTTTGACTTACTTTCTGACACGCTATGAGATTGATTGTCAAAATTGATAATGGTACCAATAATTACAGCCCGATCTGTGTTACATATTAGAAATCAAACAAATTCGACCTTATTAGCAAAACCAAAAAGATAGCACAGACCCCAGGAAGGGTAAGTGTTTTAAATCTATATATGACCCTCATTATATTTTATCTGTCAATTTCAAGAAAGGTCTTACCAAATGTGAAGCGGAAGTAAGCCAGAGGTGAAGTGGATTTGAAATTTCATTTTTTTTTTTTTTTTATATTTCTTTTCTTTGGGTTTCATCCTTGCATTATAGTGCCGCTACTTTGATGAAGATTTACTTGGTGTTGCTATTTGCGAAAAAATGCTTGTTACAGGTTCTCTTATGGTGGTGGCATGGGTTTTGTTTTCAAGTATCGGCATCTTCGTCGCTCGATACCTCAAGCCGATGTGGCCAAATTCTACAATTCTAGGACAGAAAGTCTGGTTCCAGGTAGGCAATGTTAAACTACATAACGGCTTTAAATTGAGATCATTGGGTTTTTTTTAAATATAAGAATCATTATTTAATAAGTCACACACATTTAATTATTTTAATAACAAAGATTATTGAATAAAGTGTTTACGGTACCTGCCTGTTGTTTGTCATGAATATAGATATGGGGGTCTCTGTCATTACAATTTGTATTTTTTTGTAGATTCACAGAACTTGCATGGTGACTGTATTTGTTCTCACCGCTGCATCATTTGTTATAATATTTATTGAAGTGGGTGGATTTTCCGACGACGTAAGTAATCTTCTAAAATATTACTATTAATGACCGATCAGAAAGCAAATTCTTCATTTTCTGACAATTCTATTGTAAAAAGAATAATGTTATTCTAGGAATTAGGTAAAAGTTTAAACAACAACAACAACAACAACAACAACAAAACAATGATCCTACTTTCGTGTATGTGTGAATGGAAGTTTCAATTACCATGTAAAGTGAAATTGATTTTCATTAGATAAATGAGCAAGTTACTAATAATAAGTAAAATAACATGTATCAATATATGTATATATGTAAAGTCTGATGTAAAAGCAACCCTGCGAAAATAGTTTTTTAATATTTACAACGTTACCTCCTTTATGTCTCTGTCACGGTTGGCTTAGTGGTTTCAGAATACGTGTAATCAATCGAATTGAAATATGATCATTACTGAAAGTTGCAAAAGAGCTTAACTTTCAATAAAGCAAAATCGTATTAATTGATGTTTTTATCTCCTCTACAATATGTCATGTTGTTTTCTTCCAAGGCATATTCGAAGTGTCTTGTTAAATGGTGTTTATTTATTGTATATTTGTACGTTTGACACGGCGTTATGAGGTAGTCATCTCTCAAATCTCCTCTGCAATAGATCATTTTGATTTTACCGAGGTATATTCCAAGTGTTAAGAGGGAATGGGTATATTTGTACCGGACACTTTGTATAAATGATTGGCTCTGAGATAGCAGGAATTTATTAAATACATAGACATAAATGATACATTTAGACATGAATTAGAATTGAGCACAACATATACCGAATGATAGATAAGACTACACGGTACAGCATTTTCGTCCTTAGGGACTCTACAGCTTGATGTTTTACCTGACAGGTGGGAATTTCTGATGACAGCCACAAATTTGCCACATATCACCCTTTTTTTGGTATAGTTGTCATGGCACTAACAGTTATAAATGTAAGTATACCATACATTGACAAAACTTGAAGATAAAACTTCTATTTTATCCACACATCCAATTCCTCTGCCCAGTTGCTTCAATCATCTATCAGGCAAAATTTCTAAACGTATAAATCACCAGCAATTTAACATCAACAGTTACCTATATATGTTTATAACGATTATAACTAATATTAAGTATTGTAACATTTTATCAGGCGTTAACATTTCTAAGAATATGTCATAATTTCTTTTTCATAACGAAAATTCAGTATCTACAATCGTGTTTTGTAAATACATAAATCAATTCAAAATAATAACATTACAGTTCAGTAGTTCCTACACGAATGCATATATTACCACAGAATGGTGCGCGGACTCATTTTCTCTTCTACCCACGAAACCACATTCGGCATTCTCAATGTAGCATTCTTTACAAAAATCAACCCTTATAAATATTGTTTTACTAAAAACCATATATTTATAGAATAGTTTTACGGCATAGGCTCGTGCATCACGTGTCTTAAACTAATTTCACAATTAATAAGAAGAATTCAGTGTATGATGAGTATAGATTATACAGTTATTATCGCTTTAAGCAAAACTAAGGTACTTCTTTATAAAATCGATAAGTGATTCCACTGCTTAGGCAAACGAGCGTTGGTTATATAATTAGATTATATTGTTTCTTTTGCAGCCATTTATAACTCTGTTCAGATGTGCACCGGGCCACAAGCGGCGACCTATCTTTAATTTTTATCATTGGTTTTTTGGAACTAGCGCACATGTAATAGCAGGTTCGTTTGTCCTATCATTAAACTATAAGGAACTATCTAATTATCAGTAACGATTTTGCCTTATATAATTTCCCCACTCGTACAAATGAAAAACAAAAATAAAACATTCACACAAGTGGAATAATATATAATTTTTTCTATCTAATATTTCTAAATTGTATATTGTTTTCCAGTTTGTTTCTACTTTATGACATTGATATGAATAATAGTGATTGAAGTCAAATTAGAGTCAAATACAGTGTGTATAGAATGTATGACTTTATTCATTTCATGGATGAATTGATATTACCAGAACATTAATGAGTAAATACAGTGATAATTTTCTGTGTTTCCATGCGTGAAGATTAAAAAACGAAACGTATTGTTTATCTTTCAGCCGTGACTATTGTGTTTGCTATGTACTTGGACAAGTCTAATGTGCCACCAAGTGCTAAATATATAGCAATATCTTACCCATGTGTGTTTGTCTTCCTTGATTTGGTCCTGGAAATATATCTACTCATCAAGAAGAAAAAGTCAGGTGACTGTTATGGTTTTATAGCTTTAGAATTCATAAAAAAACATAAGTCAAATTATTGAAATAGGAATAACAGATAGGGTAGAAGTTAATATTATGTTGATAATTAAGACGTTAGAATTAAGGAGAAGGTAAACGTTAACATAATGTTGACAATTAGGAAATGGCATACAGCTGTACAGGTCGTCTGATATATTATCCAATGGAGAGTAAAGTATTAAAAAGTCAACTATAACAATTTGATATATCTATGTTAGAAAGAGTCAATGTCATGGTATAATGTTATAATTCAGGTCAAACATTTGACTTGGAGCTCAAACGTCAGGGAGATGACACGTTACCCGACACATCTCCATCAACCGACAATCAGGTCAGTCCGAACCCTCTGCACCCGCAGTCTTTTATATAGAATTTTATTTCCATTGATATCGGACAAAAATCATATGTTTTAATGCATGATACCACGACTGTACAAACAACACACAAGATACTAGCACCGTTCAATACAAATTTAGAATTTGATGTAGTAGATCCATAATAATTGATTGAGATGGCTGTACATTTTTTCTGATTATGTCATTTTTTTTTATTTCACTTGCAATAAGACAATGACAAAATAAATGAAAAAATCTAAGTAGCATCTTGATTTCATCAAGACCGATATATCTTAACTTTTTTTATACTTAATTCAATCTTGTGGGTTTGTAGATTTGCTACATCGCTGCACTATTCAAACTACATATGGTCTATATTTCAGGAGAGAGGACCGTTTGCGAAAGTCATGCTAGGAATACAAATAGTGTCGATGGCAGCCTTTGCTGTTATTCTGATTGTTCTTTTAGCCCGAGAAGAGGACGATTGACGGATTCAGAAAATACTGAACTACACACCTTAATAGAGAAGAACTAAAGTAATTAGATAGTTAACAAACACATATGTGCTTATATGCTTATATATAGAAAATCAAAGAAATTTTGCATCATCACTTGTGATGAGACATTTGTGGGATCGCCAACGCAACAGAAACAGCGTGCATATATCGTCGCACATCGTGCGCACAATTGTTCGATGTGTGATTGGATCTCTTCCCTGTGCGGTTTCGTAAGATGGAAACTTAATGAAAAGAACTTGAGTAATTAAATAGCTATCGAAAACATATCATGTATATATATTTTTCATTTACATTAGTGAGTTTCACAATTATTCTGATTATTACATAAATATATGTTAGTATCATTAAATTCTTTTTTAATTTTATTGGAGTATTACTAATGGTTATATATTGATTGAAATCTACATGTACATTGTGTTGCTGAAAATAATGAATATAATCTTTGCTAGTTCTATGTATGTTAGTTTTACAAGTATAACATGATATATAAGAAAACGAGAATTAAATGTTTTACTTCATGAACACGTTTGGTTTGTTATTTCAAAGTTGATATGACAAGAACATTTAATCATAATTGAAAATAAGGTTCAAACACGAACATTCACGATACTATATAAAAAGTCGTGCAAAATACATACAGGAAATGAATGGTTTTCCATTGAATATAACATATATTTCACAAGTATGTCAGAATATCGATATTTTCACTAGTCCGAAGCACCAGAAAAAATATCAAAATTTTCTGTTATACGAGTGAAATGAACGTTATATTCAAAAGGAAACCATTCAATCTTCATTTTTATGTCAAAAAGTGTGGTTATCAGTAACATAATTCATGACATCATCTCTTTGTGACGTTTTACGTTTTTTGCAATTATCGGAGAATCTGTACATAAAAAGCTAACGTCAAATCTTTTGTCAAAAACTAGTCTAAACTGCAGAAATACAGCAAAAAAAACCCATCATTTTTCAATATGGTGAAAACAAAGGTTCGCTCTGATTGGTAATAAACGAAAAACTGATATTTTGACAGCGAAATCCTATAGTTTCACTGCTCATTGCTGCAGTAAAAATACAAGTTTATAAGTTTATGAAATATTGTTGCTAGGACGTTAACCTTTTTTAAAAATATTTTTAAACATATTGTTATTGACACTTTGGAATTTTTTAATTAACATAAAGTGCATAACTTTTTACATCATTTTAAATCGTATACCCTTTTTTATATATTATTTCAGCGAAATTTAGCAATTTAGTCCTTTCAAATCAGTTTGATAATTTTTTATATTTCGCTGGCAAAAATGCATGAAATGATCTGTTTGATTTTGGTCTAGTTAAATAAAAAGAAATTGTTGATTTGACAAAATCCTGAATTGATGACAAAGTATTCTTGTATGACCGCTTGTGGTGATACAGTTACGGGATCAAAGACAGCATCAAAACATCCTACAAATATCGTTCGAATCGCAGACATCGTGATCAAATCACACATCATCACACATCGGACGATCAATATTTTGTAATGAATTTCAGTCCGTGTGAAATAAAAAAAAGTTCATTATCTGCATTAACATATAGAGATATGATTATACATTTTGTATGTACATATTTGTATGTTCAACGTCGGCAGGTTGTATTTATATTAAAAATGTCGACCACTTGGAAGAAAAGTCTTGTGACTCAAGTTTCATCTACCCTTAATAACTGAGGTCATAAGGTCAATAGCACAGTGAATGACCAAGATGTTCCCAAAGGTCACGTGTTAAATGCTAGCTTCTTCATCAGTTTATAATTGATAAATATGAACTAACCATTCTCCTTCGTTTAGATATGGCAATCTCATTAATATCCTTTATAAAATAAAACATATATTTTCTGTTTCTCTAAAAAAAAAAAAAAATCTGTTTTAAGATACGTGGCCGATGTCAATAATTCTCTATTAATACACGTTACCGCTGTTGACGTTTGAGCTACCTTACACCTTAATGTAAAATATACAGATTTCCATCAAATAAATCAAACATCACACAACTAAGACATTCTATCTTTATATTACTCATCAGAGAGTATATACACGAGGACCAAGTCCGGAAGCTGGTGACCTAGTGGGAGGACGTGATAACAGGTTGGGATCCTCCCATCACAGTTGTTCAAATCACTGTCTGTATCAGGATTACAAAGTAAAGGTTGGTGGTTTATTTTATTTAGAGGAATACGAAAAGTATCATGAATGAGAAAATGTCAGAATTATACGGAACATGCATTTTGAATGGTATATTGAATATCTAATTTTAACGCATTTCTTAAACTGCTTGAGACTGCTGCGACTCCTCTATCCCTGGTAATATATTTTTCCTTTCTGCTATACCCTTTTTTAATTTATACCCAAAGTTTATTTTAATATAAACTGAAAACGCCATGAGGTATCTTATAAACTTGAATAATTTAGCAAAGAAACCAAATATTGTGAGAATATGATGATATATTCTAAATTATTTTCACGTCTACTGTAATACTTGTACATATTTTTTTTGTATATTATTGATTCATTTTATTTTATAATGAAGTATTAAAACAACCACACGACCAGTTGGTGTAACATGACGACTATGATATAAGGAAATGTATGTAGCTGTTAACATTTTGTAATTTAGTATTAACATTTCAAAAGCTATAAGAAACTGAAACAAGAATGGAAACTCGACATATGTGCTGGATGTTTTGCACCCCCCCCCCCCCCCCCCCCCCCCCTTTTCTTTTCTTTTCCTTCCTAATGCTGATATTTCATAACTTGGTCTTTGATAAGTTGTCTAAAATAATGTCATCTACATTCTTATCTTGATAAGGCTTATTTTTTCATGATTTAAAATGATAATAATAACAAAAAGCCTTACAAACTTCATTTCCGTTCTCATATCAAATTTTTTAAAGATTCTTTCTGTTCAATGTTTAAGGTTTGAGACAAATATTGCTCTCACATATTTCAAATGGTAAAAGGCGTTTTTGCAATGCATTAGTTTTGTAGTGGGTTCTAATAATTATTGCAAATGTAGATTTCATATTAGATTTATTGATAATTTGTTTAATCGTCTGCGTAACATATACATTGTGCAAATATATCTACATTTATATATATGGGACAAAGAAGTAATTCAAACAATGCACACTGTTTGAATTACCCCATATGATCATTACAAGTAATTCGTATCCTCCATACATTTATGTGAGGATCCAGTGTTATCTGGATTATATTGTTTATATTACTTCTTTGACCCATACATTTATATATATATATTATGGTGTGCGTATATAACGTTGTAACGCCTTCTTACTGATGTAGATTATTCAAAATTAATTGTTACTTATTTCTCTAAGCATTGCCTTTAAAGTCTGTATCAAGAAGATTTTACCTGTATGTTTGATAGAGTCCAAACATCTAGATACAATCAGTTAAAATAGACATCTTCATGCATGAACGATCTGCAGAAGTATCTGCTGTGTGACGGATTTGGACAGCGGACATGGTGGTGAGATTCATCCTGTTTAAACGACTAACATCAAAGCAAAGCACTGATAGCTGAAACTTCCGAAGTTTGGTTGTTACTTGTCCCAATACTGTATATTTTCGTTGATCCTAGAGATCAAATAACTTGATTAGATACTTACACTTAAAATTATTATTTGTTGTTAACAGCCATCTGAAGCTATTTATAGTTTGACGATTCAATTCCATGAAGATGCTATACGATGACTGTCAGTAGAATGAATAGATTCCACATATACATATCAAAACTAGGAAGATATTGTACGTTAGTTCAAAGATGATAGTATGTGTTTCCCTCTACAGCTATAATAGCATTGAATCTGTTAACAACCGTTCAGATATCGGTAGAAATATAATACACAATATGTGAAAATTTGATAAACTCAGTACTTCCTGAATGCTTAAATATTAAGGTAATGGAAGCAGGAATTTGGAGGAAGCAGAATCTTGTGACTGATGTGAATCAACAGTGTTCGAATCATCCGGGTTTAATTCCTTAGAAAAAAGAAAGGAAAAATCTGGACCGAACGAAACCTTAGACTCATCTGATGTATTCGATGTATGCCTGTTCGTCACAAGTGAGGTTTACTCTAAATACATACTTTTACCGTGTTTACTTTCTTTAACGTATGTGGTAATATACATTGTTTTACATTACAGATGTCGTGGACAAAATTAGTTTGTATCCTTATCGCTGGTGTGTACATCCAGGTAAGATGTGGTTAATGATAAGGTGATGACACACAGTCTTTCTGAAATCTGTGTTACCTATGTATTATTAAAATAAGCAAAATAAAATCCACATCGTTCAGATAATAATAATGTTGCATGATTATGAAATCTCTGACTGTAAAACAACTCTTATTCAAAAATGTCCTATTTTGTTTTATCTATAGAATTTTGATCTTCATAGGGTACATTCCTTTGGAATATTACTTATATAGGCCTAATCTTATCAATATTACCATTCCATATTATGGATGACGGATACAAAAACAAGAAAAACGCTTGGCATTCCGGAAAGCCTGCTTTCTCGATGAAATCATACATACGATATTATGTTGACACCGAGATGTAATTTCTAAGATCATTCTATTTATGTAACATCTAGCTAACTGACGGGGTAATCCCACCAGACCCCGGATGTGGAAGCACTAAGGTGTGTTGGCCCTCGGAATGTCCCGTTGGCGGATGTGTTGGATTCCTGGTTAGTTGGTGGAACACCGATTTGGATTATCTGCGCTTCCAGATGAAAGTTGAGTTTGTCACTCAAGGCGACCACTATATCGCATTAGGTTTCTCCGGCAACAATCGGATGGTAAGTTTTCAAAAACTATTTTTGCCATTTTTCCAAATTGATACGTTAATGGCTTCATCAAATATATCTATAATTTTTACTGCGTAAGTTACACGGAAAACAAAATGCAAAAGATATTAACTATGATTATTTTCATTATCAGGAATCTTTAAGAAAAAATATGTTTTTGTAACGCATGAACGTTGATGATAAGATGGGATGATTCAACTAAAATACGTTAACAATTTTTATGAATATCAAAAATGTTTTAAAGTTTACAATTTGAAAACCAATTAGAATATGTATTTCTACTTGATCAGCCGGACAGCAGTATTGTCATGTGTCTAAGTGATGCAAATGTCCAGCTAGGCTATACCTCGGGTCGAACATACGTCCCAGGAACGGTAAGTAGTTGATATCATATTAATTTTAAAACAATAATTGACATATGGTAATATTTATTCGAAAACGATAAACAAGTCTTTTGTATTGAGGAATGTGGTTCTATAACTAGCCGAGGTGGTTTGCTGTATCTTGTACTATCTAGGTTGTGACCCCGGAAAAGACACTGCATGCATCCCAATTGCTCTGGCTAGCATGTGTAACACATATAGTGCTTGTCTTATTGCCATATCTCACCGCTAGGCTGCGCTCACGTATTTATTGTATAAGAAAACGTACAGCATGTAAAAATGTATTGCTCAGGAGTGGAATCCCCGTGTCTGTTCAAAGGGAGGTCAATCCAACAAATACAAAAATATGAACTTAAATAAAAGCTACACACTGATGTATGAAACTACGCTCCATGCTGTCAGTGACGTCATACAGGATGGAAAACGTTATTGTGATATCACTCTTTTAACACTTTTAAGTGTTTATGACTTTAATTGTAATCAAGACATTAACCTAACGATTTGGTTATTGCTAGGTGATGAATGTCATATTAATATATCAGTTTATGGTCTATAAAAGGACCATCTGCCTTATTCATTAAACTTGAGAAAATATTTTCAGTAAGTAACAATGTCAGTTTTTTTTATATTTCATGTTGATTTGAGCAGAGTATTTGTAGTTCCGGCAGATTCTTACCAAACCATTGTTGATCTTGCTATCGTCAATTAAATTGTCATTTTCACGTATCGCCATAACCAAATAATAACTAATATAATTGATATTTAAAAGGTAGCAGTTTTCCGTCTAAATTTTAGGACTTGTATGGAATTCGGAACACATCAGTTGTCATTGAGAATAACATCACCACATGCACCTTTGATCGAATCAAGAACCCAGTCCGGAACGCAGCTCAACTAAGATATCTAAGCAACCCGTTCTTCCTCCTTCGGGCTTGGGGACTAGCCACAAGTAAAAACATTATTTAATATTGTAAATATGCTAAATTGGAAGAAAGCTTTTACCCACAACAATTCAGTAAAATAATCCAAGACTATTATAGGGATAACCAGTTATACGAATACCAGCAATAAAAAACCAAATGGAAGACTCAGACGAGATGCTTCTTGAGATTTGACACATATACTACGTTGCATAGTATGGCGTTGTTTGATGTTATCATCAATTTTGAATTTTATTTTGTTTATATTTATTATAAGCATGGGTGTCGTAGGGGAAAAGGAAAATTGCCAAAAATCCTGTTCAGTAGACAAATGGATAACCTTTCTGATTTGAAAGCGCGAGTTCTGAGATTCTTGATAAAGGGAACTATTTTGCACGAATTTGTATTTTTCATTACCATAGAAAATGGAATTCCACATCCACATCGGAATATATGTCGAACAAATTTGAACACATCTTTAAAACCCAATCTGCACATCACCTGAATTCTATCTTATAATCGACACTTTCCGTAAACGAGCAGAATCATCCTCATTTAACTTTTCATATAATTACTTATGTCATCACCCTTGTTCTTATTTTGAGATTGTGTCACCGGATTTGACCTTGCTTTATCTGGCGGGTTTCGTCGATGAATCAGAAAACGCTCACTGTACCGGAACATCTTGCCTCCTTCATCTTGTACTTTTCAAAGTCTAAATGCAAATTTTAATTATTATTTTTCTCATATCAATCGATTTTTATAATTACGATTTTGTTATTATGGTGATATTCTGCATTGTAATTGATTGAACTGAAATATGCTATTTATTCTATAATTAATCAGATGGAGTACCAAGCTACCACGGTACCACACGAGGAGTGTCTCCTAATGAGTACTCGTATCCTACCCCAACAGCCGCAGGACACACCGTACTTCCATTTACTACAACCCTCGGCGCAAGTCTCATGGTTGTCAGTCTATTCTACATATAGGAACGACAGTGAATCAGAGGGCCGCAAGATTAAAAATCTACCAATCTACGGAGTATTAACCATTCCATATATCAAACTATTCCTTGTTAAAATAAGAAAACATTTATTTTCATGTCACACTACAATAGGTCTAACAGAGACAACGGAAAGCATTTATAATCACTAACATCTGTTGATTATGGTAAATGATTGAAAACCATCACTATCACTGATTAAGTGTTGTAAGAATTGTCAATTTTTGACGGAAAGGTATTATCCATTAATAAATCCATAAAACCCACAAAATGTTGACATCAATATTGAAGTACGGTGAATTACGTTAGATAAATGCATGTATGTGTATAAAGATATATATCCATATAACATATGCATGAATTATATTGTTACACATTTGGTACGCTGTTTATTTATTTCGTTTCATTATGAAGGGAGTCTTAGTTTATAGTATCAGAATTTATCTTTTGTATTCATTTGATTTTTTTCAATAAAATCTTCATTGTTCTATTTTCTGTTATCATAGTATTTTCCTGGTTGGAATTTTCGTAGGTATATTTTGATGATATCATCTTGGTTTTAATAATGTAGATATAATGTACAGGGGTGCTGCCGCCACTCATCATATATCACACTCTCATACTGTCAGAAGTCAGTGTGGTGGGGACACTAATGTACAGGGGTGCTGCCACTTATCATATATCACACTCTCATACTGTCAGAAGTCAGTGTGGTGTGAGACAATGATGTACAGGGATGCTGACATTCATACGTCACACTCATAATGTCAGAAGTCAGTGTCCTGGGAGACATTAATGTACAGAGGTACTGCCACTCATCATATATCACATTATCATACTGTCAGAAGTCAGTGTGGTGGGTGTTAGGAGACAATACTGTACAGGGATGCTACCACTCATCATACATCACAATCTCATACTGTCAGAAATAAATGTGGTTGGAGACAATGTAGAGGGTAGCTTCCACTCATTATGCGTCACACTCTCATACAGTCAGAAGTCAATGTCCTGGGAGACAATAGTGTACAGGGATGCTGCCTCTCATCATATGCCACACTCAAAATGTCAGAAGTCAGTGTGGTGGGAGACAATGATGTACAGGGATGCTGCTACTCATCTTACGTCACACTCTCATATTGTCAGATATCAGTGTGGTGGGAAGCAATAATGTACAGGGACGATTCCAATCATCGTACGTCGCACTCTCATATTGTCAGAAGTCGGTGTTGTGGGAGACCATAATGTACAGGAGTGCTGCCACCCATCAAATTTTACACATGAAAATGTCGACAACTTGGAAGAAGTGTTCTGCACATACCGTAGCCGCGAGATGTTTCCCCTTCTTATGAGGAACGAAAAAATCCGACGGATTTGTTAAACAAAAACAACTATAGTCAGTTTCTCACTTATCACAGGTAAAATAGGTTATCATACAGGTAAAATCAATTGACATATTAGTTAATCCGCCTACCGCGGGTTTGGAAATGATTTTGGAGTCAACGAATTCGATGTTTATTAGCATTATTGATCAACACAACATGGCATGAATTATATCAGGTTTCCTTGTGTTCTATAGTGAAACCACGTTTAGTGTCACCAACATACAACATACATATATAATTATGGTAGCTCGAAGACAACCGAGACTTCAGAAATGCCCGGCAAGGGAGACAATTCCTGTTGGCTCAGTCCTGTTTCAACCACCATCATCCCCGTTCTAAAGTCCCTCCTACGCCGTAATAGGTACATGAAACAGAAACATCAGTCTCCCGTCCGAGGACACGTCCAAGAGGCTGAGTAACATATATATACATATTAACAGTTCAGGCCTCTGCTCATCAGTGGTAACGGCTTAAGACCTGAGTAGATCCCCTGGTGATAAGATGGAGGATCTGATGAGGGTTATTACGTACTTTTATCTGTTTGTTGGTTGTTGGTTGCAAGCTCCAGGATTTCCAGGGTCCTAGCACCCAAATGGGAGGCTACAATGGCGGCTATCTCTCCGATGTGCGTATTATTGCCTTCCTAGGTGGGAAATACGCAGAGTCAGGCTCCAGGAGTAACCGGTCCCTAGGGATCGCTCAGGCTTCAGTCTGGGGTCGTCGATTCGTCTGACTGCGGCTGTAACTCCAAAATACGTTTTCGGGAACCTCCGGAGCCACGCACGCACGACCTCCTCTTCCCCAATGAAGCAATGGAGATGGACCCCTGCTCCTTGGAACACGCATCCTCCACCATGACTAAGGCAGACCTATAGACTTCTTTGCCGTAGACGTCTTCCTTCACTCCCCTCAAGTGCAGAAGGAGAGGCTGCGCTGGTCTAGCCATCATCAGAAGTTTGGCAAAAATCTCCCCTTCACGTCTCCATTTGGCGGAAGGAATTGTTCGGACTAACCCGCGCTCTCCTAATACCACCACCTTTGGATGTTCCAGTAGTCGCTGGAGGCAAATCTTCCGGTCGACTGTGAGTGTCTCAAAATGTTTGGGATGAACACCCACAGACACTCTCTAGGGCCCTTGCAGTGCGAAATCTACAGGTGGATAGGTGCTGGGCTCACTGTAGACGATGATATCTCCAACCACGTTCACTGTCAATCCTGGTCGCTGGATCACACCATCTGAACAGCTGTATTCCAGCAGGTCTTCGACGGTGTGACCGCCACTTTCCCCCAGATCTGGCGGCTTGTCCTGCCGAGGTGAAAGTGACTGTCAATCACTCGTAGGGCGCTCTGTTTAGAGTGGCGCGATGGCTCTTCCTCGTCTGAGCTGACTTGGTCCACAACGACGTACTCCTCAAGTCCTTATAGCTCTTCCTCCTAGGGGGTCTCTGGGGTGGATGATGAAACCTCGGTGACGCTAGTTTCACCACTTGAGTTGGTGGCAGCTCCATTGTGGTGCGGGCCATCGTGTAACTGTAAAAGTCCAGATCTGGGCTGAGGTACAGGGCTCCAGAATGGCGAACAAACATCTCCAGAACATCTCCGGATTCCCAGCACTCCACAAACTTGCCTGAGGACGTCCTCATTACATCGATCTAGGACGCTCCCTACCAGAATCATCCTAGATACGTTGACATGGTCCACAGCTGTCTGTAGGGTTGCCTTTCTACCGTAGGGTTTTCTAACCAGCCACTTCAATGCTTCTACCTTACCAGGAATATTGGAACAGACGTCCACATGTCACTCAGTCCGCATGTCTTTTGTTTCAAAGCCAGGTAGAGGACAAAAGATAGGCACAGTTTGTGGCTTCTGGGCTGGCTTTGGTGACGGTGATGGTGAGGGTGGACGTACTGGGCTTATATGTCGGGTCACCTCTTTCGGAGGTTGTTCCCCGGTTGTCAAAACCAAAGGCCTTTTGGTTCGAGCAAAGCCCATATCACTCTTGTGATAAGGACGACCAGGGTGGGTCTTGCTGGCTGCAGAGATGAGTACTGGCGACGATGGTACTGAAGTGTTCATGGCTTCCTCCTGAGGTCCTTGGAAACAGCGGGTGTTGATACGGGAACAACAGACGTAAGGTCCAAGTCATCATCGCAGGTGGTGTTCTGGGCCAGATTCCCCTCCTTGGGTTAACCCCAAACAACGACAGGGACAGGTCTGTCTTTAGACGAATATCTCTGCGCATCACTGGTGCCGGGTCCTGGGTAGAAGCAGCTGGCTTCTTCTTGGGTTTAAACAGACGGCTCCCATCCATGGACGGTAGGTACTGGTCTATCCACTCGTCGGGTAGGTCACAGTGACAATTGGTCCTCGTCTCACGGATCCACTTACGGTCCACCTGTCTCCGCGCCAACTGATACTGGGCCCTGACTCCTCCACGGCTATGGACATATAAAACGCCATAGGCTACAGAAACGCCCCTTCCTCACTGACGCGCCGCACACACTGCAGTACAGTCTCTTCCTGTCGTCGGAGGCTAGCAACAGTCCGTTGTCCAGTGGTTTTATGACCTCTTGACGCCCTGGCCGATCTGGTTGTTGGCTTGGGCGCTCGTCTGGGACGGCCCTCCTTCCATGAACGTTTGATGAATTGTTGGACATCTCTGAGGAAAGAAGAACACACTAATTATTCCCTGGCAAACACTCAGGACAGAGGTAAACATCAATTAGGATGAACACACGGAAAAACAAGTTCAACTGGCGTGTTAAGTTCTCTCCCCAACATTAACATATTGGGTGTGAACCCAGAACTGCGATTCACAGCCATTCTGATAGCCCCCGATACTTGCGGTAGGAGCTCGTCCCACTAGCTAGTGGACAGACTTGTGAAACATCGTACTGCGTCCATTACCGTGCGGTTAAACCGCTCAACATGTCCGTTGGCTGATGGCCTAAATGGTGTTGTCCGAGCCTTGTGTATCTTGAGCTTTTCACAGAGCTGTTTGAACAGGTGACTCCCAAAGTTTGTCCCTCAGTATGTAAATATCTGCAGGGGGGTACCCAAACCTTGAGAAAAAGTTATTGACAGCAGCCCTTGCTGTTTCTGCCGCAGACTGATTCGGAAGTGGGATACATTCTACCCATTTAGTAAACTGATCCACTATCATTAGGATGTAAGCGTTGTTGCTACGCGTAACAGGAAATGGTCCAATGAAATCCAAATGAACGAGTTCCGTTGGTGCGCTGGCATGATAGGACGTTAGTTTATCCCTAGCTTTCCTGTTGTTCTGTTGCAAGTTGGACACGAGGAAATGTAGTTCCTGACATCCCGTGATAAGTTGTACCAGTAGAACTTGGCTACATCTCCCGATCGTCCTCCCTTGACCTTGATGTCCAGCGGACGGCAAGTCATGTGTTAGGGCCAAGATCTCCTTCCTCAGATTTTCGGGGACAACCAAGAGTATGCTAGTAAGGCAGCTTGCATCCCGCTTCCACAAAACACATCGTCATCAAAGTTTATAACAGTTCCCTGTTAATCCAATAATATTTTACCTCCTGGCTGCTTAACATCTTCGGTAGGTGTCTCACGTGACTTAGATGCTTAGCTTAGGATCCTCCTGCTAGGCTTTAATAATATCCGTCCAAATATACCCGCTCACCCAGGTGAGTCTGTCGACGTCCTGAGTAACGGTTCTGACTGCTGGTGACCGATTGGCTAACAGCACCGCAACGTCAACGGAGTCAATGAAATTGCTCCACTCGCGGTGCCTTTTAGTACAGTAGTCGAATCCGCAACACGGCAGCTGTTCCGGCAAAACGTTATGCCTGTATTCCTGGCAGATGCAATCATGCTTACCTCCGGACCGATGATGAATCTCCATCCAGTACTGGCTTAACTCTTCCAACCAGCGTGCTAGTTGGCCGTTAGGATTCTTAAAGTTCATCAACCACTGAAAACTACTATGGTCGGTCCTGACTTCAAAATGGCGCCCTAAAAATAGTGACGGAAATGTCGCGAAATACGAATAACCGCGAGGAGCTCCTTCCTGGTGGTGCAGTATTTTCGCTGAAAAGAAAAGAAAAGCGAGCACTATCTTCCAGTGCAGCCTCAATATCAAACTCATGACTCTCGAGAACGAGCTAGGTGCGTTGGTCAGACCAAAGGGCATCTGCTTTAACTGATACAAACCGTATTTGGTGGTGAACGTTGCCTTACATCTATCTATGTCCTTGAACTTAATCTGCCAGTAGCCCCACGTGGTGTCCAGTTTTGAAAACCATATGTTCCCTGACAGATTGTCGATACATTCTTCCACCAACGGCAAAGAGAACACATCCTTCTTGGTCACATTGTTGAGAGCCCTGTAGTCAATGCACCATCTCGCACTCCCGTCACGCTTCCGTACCAACACTGGAGATGACGCCCACTCCGACATTGAGGGTTCAATAACATCAGCCTTGAGCATTTTCTCCAAGTGCTTCTCCTCCTCCCCAACAAAAACAGCTTGGCGTTCTGCTGAAACGCTGCTTAATTGGGCCAACATCGCCTGTGTCAATGGCGTGCTCTATGGCTCGGAAATTCCCGATATCAAATTCGTTCGCAGAAAAAAACAAAATATCAGCATAACTTATTAACAGCTGTTTCAAGTCTGCACGCTGCTTCTCATAAAGCTCTTCACATGACCGATGATACATGTCCTGTAAATGTTCAGGAACTTCTGTGGCTTCAGATGTGGAAATTTGACGGATACGGAATGTGGTACCTGTTTCAGGTAACGCCTCGGGAACAATCTCATACCTTCTTAACAGACGGGTTGATAAACGACATAGTTGGACCATGGTTACCATCGAAACATACACGGCACGCAAACAATGTCTTAACCTCTGGCTGTATAAAATAGCTTTTCTCCTCAAGGGGCTGCTCGGCGATACACTGTAAAATGATAACAGATCTCGCTGGCACAGTGATCCGACGAGCTACTTTGATCCTGACAGCCAAGACAGCGTCAACGGAGGTCTCCAGGTTCGTTTTGAAGGGCACCGTTCTCTGTTGAATATGAAAAGTATTTCCTTTCATATCCACCGTAGCTTCATCCTTGGCCATCAACTCCAACCCAATTAGCATATCGTCCTCAATAGGTGCAACATACATATTCTCTTGGAACCTAAGGCCATCAAGCTGTAACCGGGATAAGTCGAACAAGCATCCCTTCATCTTCATCTCCCTACCGGCACCTCGCAAAGTAAATTTCTCAATGACTACAGATGGGTCTTGTAATTACCGATAAACTTTGTCGGAAATCAACGTAACCTTCGACGCAGTATCAATTATATCATAAAGTTTCTTACCATGGACCAATACCGTATAACGATCATAGATGGAGACTTAAACTGTCGTATGACTAGATGTCTCGGCATTTTTAACTTGGATCAGACCTTGGCCTTCTAGGCTGATGCCTCCCCGTATAAATCTTTGGAGAAGGACACATGATTCGCACTAGAGCTCGCAGAGCATGTGCCCGGTACCGTCGCAATAATAGCATCGACCGTTGTTCGGTAATGGTGAAGGTGACAGTGACCTGGGTTGACTCCAAGACCTGGACTCCGATTTCTTAGACTTCAGGTGGCACAGTAATGAGCGAATATCAGCTTGAACACTCTCCGTGCTTTCATCAAGGCTGTATATCTGTTTATCGACATTCAAGTCTCTCTTTGGCTAACCCAACTGACAGGAACGTCAACTCTTGCGCACATTGAGTGCTAACTCTGGTTCACCATCGCTGCTCGAGTCAGTGTCAAGGGACACCAAAACTTCACGAACTTAACGTTTGACACTTGGTTTATCAAAGATCGTCTGATGATTAAAATTAAAACTTTTTATTTTGTCCAACACCAGCTCGACCGAATTACAACAGTAGATATACAACGACTGTGCAAAATGTCAATTATTGGCAATTACACACGCTGAAAAAATCCACCGCTAACTATCAATTCTTAACATATATAGTTTATTCTATATATAGATAACTCAAGAACCTAATAACAGTAAAACTTCTTCGAAAATGCACCTGCCAAGCAATGACACAAAGTCGAAAATTCACTGTAAATTATATATAAAATTTCCTCGGGGAAATAATATGTGCAGACGACAGGTTCCGCACATAAAAAAAATCAACAAATTATATATAACACCTGTTAAAATATTGAGTCTTGGATAATTATCACTGTTTAGTAATAATATAACATTGAAACATTTATCAAACAATAATAAATGGCAGTATACTACATGAAAATTATTAGCGACACAAAAAATAAAAAAAAATGGCGACGACTCGCACGTGCTTTTCAAACTTTACAAAAATATGCCTAGATCGAAAATTTGCCATCGACCCCAATATAGTGAAACCACGTGTAGTGTCACAAACATATAACATACATATACAATAATGGTCACTCAAATGGCATATAGTATGCTTACCAAGCAGTACGAGTAAACAAGCAGCAATAGACAAGATATAATGCACAATACAATAATAAACAGTTCTCGTAGGTGTTGACAGGTCAGTGTAGATCTCAAAACTGCTATACTGCTATATCTATATGGTGAAATGACAGCATTTGATTTTGTTTTCAAAAATAGACCCCACGATGGATAAGCTGACATATGTAATCCCGTGAAGGATATCCCAAAAACTGTGTATATACCATTTTTTTATCTTAACGTTTCGATCGTTTTAACATTATGTGTATTCAATTCACATAACATTTACCTAACAAACCTGTAGTGAGCAAAGAACACAGGCATCGATACATAAGTTCTGGTAATTGGAAGTGTTAACATGCACAAAGAAGACGAAGATACTTACAACAGAAACCAGATCCTGCTTTAATGGTACGTCATTATGAGGAAAGTGGATATTTGAAATACTAAGACATTAATTGCATGGTCTGTTGCTGTTTACATATTATATATAACATCATATAAAACATCGTGTGTCTCTTCAACAGTTTATAATTGATAGATATGAACTAACAATTCTCCTTCGTTTAGAGATGGCAATCTCGCTAATATCCTTTATAAAATAAGATATTTTCTCTCCAAAAAACAAACAAGCATTGTGTTTTAAGAGAAGTGATGTCGATAATTCTATATTTACACACGTTACCGCTGTTAACGTTTTTAGACTTAACATCTGAACGTAAAATAAGCAGATTTTCATCGAATAAATTAAATATCACACAACATTGAAATTCTGACTTTATATTACTCATCAGAGAGTGTATACACGGAGGACCAAGTCCGGAAGCTGGTGACCTAGTGGAAGGACGTGATAACAGGTTGGGATCCTCCCATCACCGGTGTTCAAATCACTGTCTGTATCAGGATTACAAAGTAAAGGTAGGTGGTTTATTTTATTTAGAGGAATAAGAAAAATATCATCGATGAGAAAATATCAGAATTATACGGAAGATGCATTTTTGAATGGTATATTGAATACCTAATTTTAACGCATATCTTAAACTGCTAGCGGGTTTGGCC